>NC_091127.1:154179942-154319942 GCF_040183065.1 Periplaneta americana | reverse complement strand
CATGTCGTCAATCTTTTCATTATATTTTTCACCCAAAAAGTAAACGCTAATGCTAATTATTTTTCGCCTATTTATAGAGTTTTGAATATTTAAATTGTACTTTTTAAATTGAACTGAAATGCGTTTAGAAGTAAATAATATGATAATTTATTGAAAGGATTGAAATTTGAATATTCACAATAAAAATGAGTTAATATTGAAATATATTTCGGCTGTGATGTTTTAACTTCTGTTCATTTAGTAATGTTTGTAGGTTGTTTTTGTCTCCATGTATTACCATCTCTAATGCCAGATTACAGAAATTAATTATGAACAGGCCTACTTGTTTTACACGTGATCGTTGTAAATGGACACAGCCTATGTATGGGCATACCTATAAATAAATACACAAATAAATAGTGGAAATTACGATAATAAATCACAATAAAAACAAAATTATTTACACTGACTACTTGCTTTACGAGTATCTATACAGTACAACAAGTGACTGTAAACATTTTAAGTGTTTCAAAATAAAATATATTCTTCTTTCCTAATGAAGTGTTCGCTACCAAATTCTTCTATTGCAGGACTCATTTCTAACTGTCTAGCTTTGTTTTGTTTTGACATGGTTCACTGACCAGCAGACCTGAAGTGTGTAGGGGAGAAGTGGGTACAGTAAGACAGGGAGAACACTGAGACATTTTTTATTACATGGTAAATTTTGATGTTGAGATGTTGGTAACAGTGGAGTTGTATGTTGCATGAGTAAAGTAACAGTACCTATTTTCATACTCAATTTGATTCTAGTTATAAAGGTGAGTGATGAAAAAATAATTCGTAATTTTTCACTCTAGAAGTAAAATTTTGGCTTGTGTTTAATGAAGGTTACATTGGATATACAAATGAGATATAAATATGAATGTTTTGTTATCTAATACTATGGTATTTGATATTATGTTTGGCAAAGTTTCGTCTTTCTTGTTTTAATTTTGAAGTGATGGCGTCATTTTTAGACGAACTATGCGTAAAGGGAACAGTGAGACATGCCATTGAAGGGTACACTGAGACGTCTCACTGTTCCTATGTACCAATGATTTGCAAAAATGAACTGTAATTATATTACATTTACCAGTAACTGACATTAAAAATGAACATACTAGTAACCAATTTAGGAACTGTAGCTTAATATAACGGATACATTACATTTTAATTGTTTCATAAATAACAAATTAGTCACAAAATTTAAGAAAATGTTAAAAATTAATAAAGAATTACATTAAAGTCTTATAATTATAAGCTTCGTTGTCACCAAAATTTCATTTATTCTTTTTCACAAACGTTTGAAATGTCATGGAAAATTCACTTTTCCAAATGTTCCAGAAGTTTCAATGGTTTCGAAGTCAGACATCAAAATGATTCTAAATAAGCCTACAGAATATGACAAGATAAAGAGACAGCAAGTTTCTGTTTTCTTTTCAAATAAATGTGAATCATTTCAACGTCCATAAATAGACACTGTGGTGTGTCACTGTACCCTCCTGAATGGGAGCAGTGAGACATTTGCATTTTTTTTACAAACACGTATTGTATATTATGTCCTTTATCTATTAACATTTTTGTTTATGTATTATTATACTCCATGTTTAAATGTCTATTTCTGTTGTACTTGATTTTAAAAGTACTTGAATTATCACTTGCATACATACTGTATGTCTTAATATTTTGTGTCTCACTGTACCCACTACTCCCCTATCCTGCGCTATGCTCTGTACATACCTACACTGTTGCGGGCTGCTAGGAGACTTCAGGTAATCAAACGCAGGACTCTACTTATTACCTTGATGGGTAATTCCGAGATTTTCTTCAACTGTATGACGAATGTCATATAATTCAATGGCGAATTCTCGGACTCATCTCGCCAAATAGTCACTTTGCTACCACAAATATCACCGATTCTAGATAACTGTGCAGTATGTACAATAAATAACCAATTAAAAATATGTAAATTTTTTTGCGTAAAGTTATTTATAAAACGATAAGATTTCTGAGGTTTTTCTAGCTTTGTTGAATGTTTCAAGCAATTAGCAATAATACCAACTGCGATATTATGAAAGCGAGCTGTAGCTAATACTTGAAAAATTGCAACCCATCAAGTTGATCTAGGCGAGAATTTGATTTTAATGAAACGAAGAAACTAATTTAGAGTCTGATGTAATGATTGCATTAAATTGTATTTAAATAGTCCCTGAACAGGATGAAACACACAGAAAGACAGCTGTAATGAGAATTTTATATTGACACAATGTGCGACGTAAAAAGCAGAACTATTTAAAATTACTCCTTTCAAAGCGAGTATATTTTTTACTTCCTTCCTCCATTGCCATACTTACACTAATATATCTATGTGCAAATACAACTGACCCACAAAACTGATCTAGCCATCGACTCACCTATCTATCCACCCAACCAATCACTTATCCATCCACCCACCCATCCATCAATCCATACACACTTCTAATCATCCATGTACTGTATGTATCCATTCACTCGTCCATTTACCCGCCAACATATGTATGCATCGAAGAACGTAAGAGGTCTTGGAATTCTGAGAGCTGAATGGGAAGCCAGTATTCATCACTATAACATCTGTAGGCGACTGGAACACGTGAATGATGCACATCTACATCACATGTGAAATCTAGAAGAGGAGAAGCAAACATCTCTCACGCGCCTGAAGATTGCTCCAAACAGCGACACTCCTCAAACTAAAGGAAAACATCTCAAATAAATTCTCAGAAAACAATCTTTCCAGTCATGGTGCCAGCTCCCACATAAAGGCAAAGGTGTTTGTACATTTGAAGAATGCCCCAAAGCCAACTCTTGGATCTCCTCTAAAAAGTGTCTTTCGTCCTCGGAATATATCAATGCCATCAAGATGTCTTGCAACTTCACCGCAGTGAGATCTGTCCCTGGCAGAACCTTCAGTACTACCCGTTGTCGCCATCCCGGCTGCAGCCACGTACTGGGGTTCTGTAAGAAGGGAGAGCTACGGCCTAACAGACACCATCGTGCCCGTACAGCAATTGCCAACCTGCTAAGAAACAGAGGATGGGAAGTACATGACGAGATTCATTGTGTGTCTGAAGATGATTCTCACAGAAGAGTCGATATAATTGCCATCAATAGAAGAACCCAGAAAGCGATGATCTTAGACCCTACGATTTGCTTTGAACGAGACACAAATCAAACACTGCAGATAAATGATGACAAGCGAGGTAAATATCTACCTTGTCTTCCATACCTCAGTGAAAAATATGTCATTTCGGTTTACAACTGGGATGTTACAGGTTTACTATTTGGAGCGAGGGGTTGTTTACCAAAATTTATATGCAATATCCTTAAATCCTTTAAAATTCCCTTTTATAAGGTTCAGAAGATTGTAATGGAAATTCTGAAGGCCTCTCTTCAAATTCTACATTATGATCTATATGTTAACACGTAAATTTTGTTTTACTGTAATGTACAAATGGAATCATTATTTTGCTCGTTTCATTTCCCTTTATCTTTGCTGTTTGTTAATTCCGGATCCCAGTCGTCAACCTCACTTGAGGACGGATGATTTGAAAAATCTTAGTAGTAAACCACCTTCTTACCAATCTAATTCCATCCATATACAGTCGCCATCATTCTGGTAAATGTTGAATTTACTTTCATCAGACCACGAAAGCCCCTAAATTCAGTAGTTTTATTTATGTACTCGTTTCCAAACTGAAAGCGTTTCATTTTGATTCACCTTAGAAACAAAATCGTTTTCGTCTTGGAATTCTAACATTGTACACAGACTTATTCATAACCAGTGGCGTAGCATGAAATTTTGAGCAGGGGAAACTAACTCAAGTTGTCTTTCATGCAATATGAGAAAATGTATTACAAAAATACAGTCTTAAAATAAATAGTAGTCAATTTCAAGTCAGCAGTCGAAGATTGGTTGGAACCTCGTAAGTAACACCAATAAGGCATGACCTCAAATGAGACGTAATAAAATACGATTTCACGGTTTACACATATCTCTAACAAATAGACACGTATACGTATAACATTAGCTCATTCCCTGTCATACTTAGAGAAATCACAATATTAGTATCATTACGTAAGTATGCGTCTGTCTTTTGGTTGTGTCCTTCATTGACAGCAAGGGAGTCGGTCATTTGTTTTTTAAATCACACTTTTGTTCGTAAGTCAGTCTTGATAATACAATTGTCCTAAAAAATTCAAGTAAATTAGTGTCAGGAACTGTTATTTCGCTCATTATTTATTATATCAGCCACAACACACACTAACACTTCAACTGAACACAACTGACGAATAGGGATAACTCGGAAACTACTTATTTTAAATGTTAAAGCTAGCTTCTTTTCGAGCCTTGCGACTAGGCTAGTTTAAAAGGGATGGAAAATCTGCGGGGTGGATTACACAGAAGAAACCGGTCTGCTTGGAAGCTGGTGTGTTCAGGCTTCTTGTTTGCTGCTGCATCACAAATAATCCTGAGCTGCCGCATCACAATATTTAACGCGTAAATATAAATTCTATTAAAATTAATAAATAATTTTCTCCATAAACTGCAGGTTTATTATGAAATTATTATTAACTGGGGAAGCTAAGCTTTTTAGCTTACATTGACGCTACGCCACTGTTCATAACCCTCCGAACAGTTCTAACATGAACGTCCATACCTACATCTTCCTTCAGGTGTGCTGGGATAAATCGCAATATAGCGAACAACAGTAGGGGAAGTTATCCCCACCCACATGAAATGTGCATTCGACACAGCACTCGCCTATCACGTAGCGTGTCTGATGAGCTAGTAGGGGAAAAGTGGAAGGGGTCGTGGGCGGAGCTTCTACGTTCGCTATATTGCGATTTGCCCGTGTGCTGTAATCTCCACTGCAGAAACCATCGGAGTTTTCTTCACTTGATGCACTATTTTCCTCCGTTCCCTTGGGCTTAGCTTCGATGGCCTGCCACTTCCGGATTGATTCTACACCGTCTTGAACTTCTTGCATCGTTTAACAATGTTGAACACTTTTGATCTACTTCTTTCTACTGATTCTCCAATCTCATACCCCGTTTGAATAGCTCCAGTACTATATTTCTAATTTCAGACTGTTCTCCGTTCCTTTACGTCCCGTGTTCACTGTAATCGTTACTGATCGAGTAATGATGAAGCACACTTTGTCTCTATGAAGAGGAGAGTACGTACTGAACAACACGAGACGTACCAAGTACTACAGGGTGTTAAAAATAACGTTTACAACGTTTCAGGAAAGATGGAGGTAAAAACAAACATCTTCTGTAAGTGAAAAAACTTTGGCAGATGCGCCGTTTATTGTGTACGTAAGTGTTAGTGTAATCAATAAGGAACGAGACCAATTGTCGTTTTAGAGGTGGTGTTCAAACTGCCGTCCATTGAAGGCATTGCACAACTGGTACCTTCGTACTATGGAGTGTCTGCAACGTTCAAAAAGGTTAACATTGTCTCGAATAACATGTGCAGCTTCAACAACGCGAGCAACTAAGTCTTCTGCCGTATCGTTCGGTGTCTCATACACAAGACGTTTCATGACTCCCCACAAAAAGAAATCCAGTGGGTTAGGTCCGGTGATCGAGGTGGCCACGGTACCGGCCCGCCCCCGCCAATCCAACGATCGAGGAATGTAGCATTTAGGTGGTTCCTGACACGACGATCAGAGTGTGGAGGGTCACCGTCATGCTGAAACCATATTCGTTCTCTGATGTTCAATGGGATATTTTATAAAAGTTCTGGTGAGACGTCGCATAGCAAAACAAAATAATTACCACCAGGGAGAGGGTTAGGGACCCTTTTAACTTGTTGGAGACACAGCAGTACAAACAGAACTAACCATCTGCTAAAGTTTTGCCACTTAAAAAAGATGTTTGTTTTTACCTCCTCTATCATCCCTGAAGCGTTTTAAACGTTATTTTTAACACCCTGTATATTTTGTGTATTAATTCAAGTGATTTGTTTACTAACTCAAGGACTGTGTTCCAATACTTTCGTCTTAACAGAAACTAATGATGTGAAAATGATAATAATTTTCTGCCCTATAAGAAGAGAGTTTTAGAATATCCTTTTAGATTAATGTAGGCCTACAACAGGAAGAGAAGAATACACTTCATTTTCAAACAAACCAATACTTTTCAATCTGTAGTAAATATAAGCATAACTCATTGTCAAAACTTCTGTTCCCATATTTATGTCGCGACTACATCTACCCAACCGGTACACACATGTGGAGTAACGGTTAGCGCGTCTAGCCGCGAAACCAGGTGGCCCGGGTTCGATTCCCGGTCGGGGCAAGTTACCTGGTCGAGGTTTTTTCCGGGGGTTTCCCTCAACCCAATATCAGCAAATGCTGGGTAACTTTCGGTGTTGGACCCCGGACTCATTTCACCGGCATTATCACCTTCATCTCATTCAGACGCTAAATAACCTAAGCTGTTGATAAAGCGTCGTAAAATAACCTACTAAAATAAATAAATCTACCCAACCACCCACCCCTCCTTATATCCATCTACCCACCCACCGATCCGTCTACCCATCCACTGATCTATCTACTTACCCACCCCATCCATCCACCCGAAAGTCAATATACGAATATTTTAAGCAAATATTAGAAACTAGCCGTACCCGTGCGCTCCGCTGCATATAAATAGAAATAAATATAGAGTAATTACATAATTAAAATAGGACATTTGATCCAGGGAACATTCGTGTTTGACAGAAGGATAAATCGTTTAATATGTTACTTAATTTAAATTGTATTAAAAAAATTCAAATGCGATCATTTTTATCCAGAGTCCACTCATTTGGTCATAAAAATTATTTTAGGAAATACAGGAAACGAATGTACAGAATAGCATATCAACTTTTCTGTGCATAAGAAGCTGTTTTAATCTTACCTGTCCTCAATTCACTCAGAAGTTACTGTAATAACATTATAGCATTATGTCCATCTAGAGAAACTACACTTTCCAATGGTGAATTAATAATTAATTATACAAATCGGATAATTTAGCTTCCGATAATACTTCACACAAATACAGAAACATTCTCTGTAGGCTATCTTTCATAGCTTTCGATTGTTGTTGTCCAAGGCCCCTTATAGACGAAGTCATTTGTTTTTTATTTCATTACACGGCCTTAGATGGCAGTTATTTTAATATTAAAACTAATTTATCTCAATAAATATTAGTCCTATCAAATTTTTTCAAGGAATAAAACTTATCGGAAATGACTTTTAAAGAAACATTTGTTATGTAACATTTTTAACAAAATCAATAATAAGCGAGATATTTCGATTTATTTAATTCAGGCCCCCTTACAACCCCCCTTTTAAATAATGAATTTTGAATGCCATATAGCCTAACATCTAAGTTACAACGAACTTAATTTATATTCCAATTTTCATCGACATACGTTCAGCCATTATTGCGTGAAAAGCTAACAAACATCCAGACAGACAGACATATAAACAAAAATTTCAAAAAAGCGATTTTCGGTTTCAGAGTGGTTAATTATATATGTTAGGACCAATTATTTTTGGAAAATCGAAAATTACCAGAAAAATTTCGGCTACAGATTTATTATTAGTATAGATACTGTGCATACTGTGCGGAATCTGTGACATCGGGTAGGTAGGCACATTGCTGGATCTCCATTAAGAAAACATATGGACAGTAACATAACATGCTCGTTCTGAACGGAATTCCTCATGATCGTGTCTTTCAATCAGCGCTAACGCTTTGTACAGAGCGACTAGTAGTTAATTTAAACAGGAGTGAAAACATTTCGACGAAATGCAAACACGGTGTCCAGAGTAAAAAGGAAACGAAACAAGCTTCAGATTGAAATAGTGGACAAAAAGCTCTTCTTCCAGGAAAGTCAATAGAATTCCACTGAATCCACAAAAAAAAAAAAAAACAGCAAATGCTCTCAAAAACTGACTCAGATGTGGACAGAAATGTGACATACAGCATCATAAATATTTCATAAAACATTACCAAGTGTGCGTAGCCAGTCGGATTTTATATAGCAATCTGTTCATGCTAAGTATAGTCACCGAGTGCTTTGACAAATCTATAATTAATGAACGCGCTGTCACGTACTGAAAGAGCGTTATGTAGCGGGCCTACTGATGAAAAATAAATGTCAAACTGATGTAAGTAGAACAGACCAAGTCACAATTACGCCACTAGTGAGTACGGAAGCCAAAGTACATATAAAATAGAAAAACTTCCATCGTGGAACAGATCTCTATTATTTATAGTCAAATGGGTTGGCTATAAAGGAACTATAGTGGTGACACAACACACAAAATAAGGTATTCGAAAATGATGGAAAACAAATTTGAATTCGTGGTTGCAGGGGATATTGTCACTAATAGTAGTAGTAGTAGTAGTAGTAGTAGTAGTAGTAGTAGTAGTAGTAGTAGTAGTAGTAGTAGTAGTAGTGGTAGTAGTAGTAGTAGTAGTAGTAGTAGTAGTAGTAGTAGTAGTAGTAGTAGTAGTAGTAGTAGTAGTGCGTGTGTGTTTTTTTTTCAAAATATTTCTTTAAAATCATATTAGAAAAATGCAATACTACATGCTAATACAGGGACATCACTTTATTTTTACCAACATTTTAACATTAACCTGGCTATACTCGGAAATACTGTTGCCCCCTTCCATTACAGGAGTTTGATGTTACTAGTGCAATATGCAAACAAATGATTTTACTAGGTATAGGAGGAGAGAAAAGTAGTGTATCCATTTATGTTGTAGGGAAATACGATATTACGATTTTCAGTTTGATCATCACTTGTACGGAATTTATCAAAATACAGCAGAGTAGTAACATTTTTTTGTCAAAAACTCAACTTTTCAGGCGGCTATGTTCGTTATGTAATGTCTACTTTATTTAGCATATTAATTATTGATGTTATCATACAATATAGAGAGTGCATTAAAATTGAGGGGATCATAAGTAAAGGGCTGTAAGTGCACTTAACTTACTTTTGAGAAAATGGGGTTTAAATATTTAAGCTTTCGTAAAATCGGTGAAATTTTTTATTTAAATTTTAATGTGTGATGCGATTAAAATATCCCTTTGCCACTAAAATTTTAGATACTTTTGCTTACACTGGATGTACTTAACTCATGTTATTACAAATGTCACTAGCATTCCTTTGCTTCTAGCCACCTCAATTCAAAAAAAGCTAATCTGAACTTTTAAACAAGTTGCTGAAAATGGTTGCCGTTCATTACAATGCAGGCTTCAATTCAGTACGCATATTATTAAAAACATTTTGAAGCATATTCTCTGAAATTGAATTTATCGTTTCTTGAATATAATTTTTTAGTACGATATTATTAATATAGGTTCTTTCTTCTATAGAAAACGCAATCATATTTCTGAAACACACTATACACTGCAGTGTTTACTTCACTGCTTGAAGACTTTGAATGCAACAGCGGCCGTAAGTTTGTGTGTCTGACGGGAGCAGGACATTAGTGAAGGGGTGAGAGTGAAGTACATTCAGAAATGCAGGTACAATAAAAATACAAGTAAAAATAAAATGATGTCCCTGTAGATTAACACAGTCATGTCAATTTGTTGCCCATATGGGCAAGCGCGCGCTTTAGAGCTCAGGAGAGCCTGAGCGCTTTACAGTGGAAAGGAAAGAGACAGACGAGTGAGGTAGTATATGCCGCTTGGCCGAGCTATGTACAGGGTTGGCCAGCACTGATTCCATTTATAAAGGGAAGATAACTTATTAAAACTATATCCATATTAATTTTTAGATCTGTCTGAGAAGTATAAATGCAATATAAGAATTTAAGTTTTAATTTTAATGCTCATTTTTCACGAGTTTCCTTTTTATTAAAAAACAGTATTTTCCCAAGTTTTTACAGAAAGTTGAAATTTTCAGATATGTTTATTTAGTAGCCTTACAGGTACTGAAACAATGTTTTCGTAAATATAATATATCGTAAATATGTATTGCTGAAGATACGTATTGAAAATTTTGAAAATATTCGCATGAAATATGTTTGTAAGAAAATGATTTAACAAAGCAACTACTGTTACATCATAAACAAAGATATGTGTCCATGTGTTGTAAAAACGTCAGTTCTATAGCTTCAGCAGATTTCGAGAAAATAATTTAATATTCTGATGATAGGAAGTTCCGCACCAATATCACCTTAAAAGCATAATGCGATGAGGGTTTTATTACGTAGTATTAGTTACAGTTGAAACATATACCTAGGTAACTTTGCTTTTTACTGTAATATTGTTTTGATTAGTTTATTGATTACTTTTATAAGGCTAAAGATAACATCAATATCAATTCCAACTTAACATGTCATAGCCTACTTAATTTCTTTCTTTGAGATACCACTTTCTTTATAAATGATGTTTCAGTCACTTAATATAGTATAGTTTTACTACTATGAAATTTATGTGAATATTCCTTCTTAACTCTTTATTGTGTTATTAACTGCAAAATTAAGAAACTGGTGTTAGTACTTTGTTTTATGGATGATATAGATAATATCAACCAGCAAATAGCCATATAAAATAACGACATAAAATTTCACGTTCCGTTTGAAGTTTGTACGCCAATGTTTTCTTGATCCAACAGGCTCCTTATTCATATATTTAATCCTTGCTCCTTCCATACCTAGCGCATTTTGCCCGCGCACGACGTCAAGGTCAGAAAAATGCGCTTGCTTTGACATCACTGAACTAACATATTACAATACTGTTAACTCTTTTGCATACAATATACAGAGTGGAAATGAAATAGCCTTGCAGATTTCCAGAGTGAATACTTCATTTGTATCTAACAAAAAAACTATAATATCATATTGATGGAAAATTCATAGCTTTTTTCCCAAATGTTTAACAACCTCTTACTCGGTAACTATTGCGAGTAGGATCCTGATTTTTGTCCGCTCGGTAGGAAATCTAATAAAGAATCATTTATCCTTCTGTCGTATTTCAATAGCGTGCACGGTTTTCGTGTAAATTTAAAATTCAAGCCATTCCATAATGCGAGCAAGTGGCAACGTATGGGCAGAGAGCAGCTCAACTACCGACAGACACCGAGTTCGTTGACCTCTTACTCTGTATCACAAGCAGAGAGTGTAACTGCAGTCGCGCACAGCCGATAAGGGGTGGTCCTCCAGCTTGGGGGTTGGGCGAAGGGCTAACCCATCACCGTAAAAACAACTGTTACCAAACCCCAACCATAAGTAGTTGGGAGACCAGAGGGAAAAAAAAAACATTTGGGGAGGCGAGATGTAGATGGGAGGATAATATTAAAATGGATTTGAAGGAGAAGGGATAGGAACTGGGTTAATCTTGCTCAGGATAGGGATTGATGGTGGGTTTATGTGAGGGCGGCAATGAACCTCCGGGTTCTCTAAAAGCCATTTGTAAGTAAGTGAGTAAGTAAGAATATATGATATACCATATACAATAATAAATACATAAATAAGTAAATAACTAAAAGATTAAATAAATAATCAAATAAAGAAGTAAATAAATAAATAAAGAAATAAGTACATAAATATAGAAAAATATAAATAAATAAATAAATAAATAAATGATTAAATAAATATTGAATGTCCTTAATATTTGCACTGTCATCAAGGCGTTAAATAATATTTACTCTGAGCGTATTCCAAATGTCAGCGCTGAGCAATCTGATGGCATCACGGTGTTCCGAATTTCAACGATGACGTCACTGATGGTCCACCGGTGTCGCACCGGTTCCATCAGCTTGCAGAGGTGGTGGCAGTCTCCATCAGAGCGTATTCCGAATCTCACCGGTGAGCAATCCGATGGCATCACGGTGTTCCGAATTCCACCGATGACGTCATTGATGCTCCACCGGTGTCGCACCGGTGCCATCAACTTGCAGAGGTGGTGGCAGTCTCCATCAGCCGCCATCAGTGAATCTGATTCGTTCTTGTATAGGGCGGGAATTAGCAGACGAATGACATCGTGTGTCATGGCGGTGTGTTCTGCTTTAGTTCTGCTGTATTGTTTGTAATGAGCATAACGTAAAAAAAATAAGTAAATGGCTTATGAACGAACATGTCAACGGACCAGTTATTAGTACTGATTCAAGAAATAAATTGGATACGTTCCCTTTCCTTTGAGCAAGATGACAGTATGGAAATTTGGCAAAATCTTGCTAGCCTAGCACATACAACAACTTGTACAGCAGCCATGATGGCCATTGAACCTTCCAGCAGTTTTGTTCCTATTTCGCTGCAGCGTGACGTCATTGATGTTCACCGGTTCGGTGAGATTCGGAATACGCTGTTTGTGAGAAATACTCAGGCGTGAACGTGTTTGTGACATGACGCCTTATCGGTATGCGGGGGCTTGGATTCTCGTCACAACAGACCACGTTGTACTGTTTTCTGCTTTCTTTAGACTCAAACGCATTCTACTAAATCGGCGGAGCTGCGTAGTAGCAATTTCGAAAGCAGCAGTAACGTCAGGAGGAATAGCAAATGTACCGGTAATTGCAGTAGTATCAGTAGTAGGTGTATAAGCAGCAACAGTATCAGTAGCATTAGCACACAATCTAGCATCCTAAACAATGACAGCCTGAGGAATGTGAGTGAAACGATCGCAATGCATGATATATTGATGTACAATCACAAATACCTGGTATGAAATACGTACTCTACAAATACACAGCACTGTCCACACTAAAACATTAGACAACTTATTACTGCGCTCATGTAGCATGATGTGAATTATTTGGCATCTGACTTCATACACGAACTGCTATCAGAAGCAGTACTATTGTCCAGGTCTTCATCAGCACGAGTTTATTTAGGAGTCTCTTATCAATAGTCTATGCTGTGATGACGAACTGATCTACAAAATGTTCCACAAATAATCCTTTTGAAAGCAGTGATTTCCCAAATTCATAACATGTCTACAGTAAACCAACCAATATTTTTAACGCTGCTTGTATTCCCCGATTGATCTATTCTTCGAAAACTACGAGCTGTACACTACTACACGATTCACACGATGAATAGCACATAGTATATAGCTAAACATATATTTTTATTTCATTTTTAACTCATAGTACATAAACTTACACACTTGCACAAGATCTTGATTTGAACTTTAGGACTGTTAGTAGAACAAACATGGTACGCACGATAGACGAAATATATTTTTTTTATTATTTCGTTAAGAGAAATACTTCTAAAGAGTAACTCAGGAGGAACAATAAATATTCTAGGAGGTGACAGTATGCATTATTCTGAGTAAAATGTTCATACAAACATGTTTCCAATTTTCAATGGGTGTAGAGATAGGGCGGTAGTACAAAACTTTGTCCAAAATTCTTTTTAAAAGATTAACTCCATATGTAGATGAAATTATTGGGGATCATCAGTGTGGTTTTAGACGTAATAGATCGACTATTGATCAGATATTGTATAAAAATGGGAGTATAAAGGTACACTACATCAGTTATTCATAGATTTCAAAAAGGCATATGACTCGGTTAAGAGAGAAGTTTTATATGATATTGTTATTGAATTTGGTATTCCCAAGAAACTAAGTCTCAGTGAAACGTACAGCAGAGTCCGTATAGGCCAGTTTCTGTCTGATGCTTTTAAAATTCACTGCGGACTAAAGAAAGGAGATACACTATCACCTTTACTTTTTAACGTTGCTCTAGGACAAAGACGTCAGGCGCCTCAAGAACCCGCACAACATTTACTTAAGACTGATGATTGTACTTTATCTTGTTGAAAAGTGAACCTTGTTGGATTTGTATTGCGTGTAGTATGAGCATGTATAGTGTAGGCGCTTTGACATGCGTAGTCTAGAATATGCCATTAGGAAAGTCCAAGATAACCGACAGGGTTTGGAATTAAACGGGTTCCATCAGCGGTTTGTCAATGCAGATGACGTTAATATGTTAGGAGAAAATTCCCAAACTATTAGGGAAAACAAGGGAATTTTACTTGAAACTAGTAAAGATATAGTTTTTAATAGTAACTAGTAGCAGTAGTACCAACTAAACCCAAAACAGCAGCAGCAACCTCCGTGTTGAAATTTATAGAGAAATATTTTTCTTAGAAAGCAATGTTGGATTTTAATGGAAATTATGCCATAATTATCTACTTTTTAGTTATTTAATGACGCTACATCAAATACTAGATTATTTAGCGTCGATGTAATTGATAATTGCGAGATGGTATTTGGTGATATGAATCCGAGGTTTCCCATTCGTTTTATAATTTCGGAAAACTTCGGAAATTACGCAACCAGGTAATCAGCCCAAGAAGAGTTCGAATCCACGCTCGAACGCAGCCTCGGATCAGTAGCCCATTTTAGAGATGGGTAAAAAATAACACAACAGTTATTTTGGAACTGTTCCGGTCTCGGAACTGTTGCAAAAATGAACAGTAGGTCGGAACCTCCTGTTCCGAAATAACAGTGTTCCGACTCCGAGCTGCTCACTTGCCCAGCTGTTGCGGGCTCGCAGTACCGCGTTGCACAAGGTATGTTCCGACTCCGAGATAACAGTCGGAACGTCGGAGCTTGTTCCGATGAACCAACGACAGCTGCAGTTACACTGTTGTTGTTCTTTATGTTATACTTGGAACTTCGTTGGATGAAGTTGGTACTTGAAACTCTCACGTGGTTGGAGGGGGGCGCATGGAAATTAAAATCCTTGCGGTGGCGCGAACTTTAATATCAACATTTGTAAGACTGGCCAATCATCTGTAATGTTATAGTAAGTATTTAATAATCTGTAATATTCATTCCCGCTTTATGGTTTATTTCACCATTAGTTGACTAATTCTGTTTTATAAACATTCTACAAAGTCATAAAGTACGCATACTATTATTAATTCATTGATCAGCTGATTTTATACAAAGGTTAAAGTCGTAAATGGTAATGAGTGGTTTAGTTACAATGTCTGTATGTCGTTTGTTGAGGTTAAGTCTGACAAGCACAAGTTTTTGTGCTATCTTCTCTGTTATCAAAGAACGACAAAAATGTTGTAGCATTATTTGTTGGAAACTACCCATAAAAGTACTGATTTGGAGAGCGAGGTTTAATGCGAAGTTTAAATTACACTTTGGTAAAGATGCGATTCCAACATTTTACTAACCCACTGCGGGGTTTCCAGGTTTCAGCACTGCCAATATATATATATATATCTTTTTTATTTATGAAATTGTAATATATATTATTATTATTATTATTATTATTATTATTATTATTATTATTATTATTATTATTATAACTGTGCATTAAGAAAAGTAAAAATAAAAATTAATGATTTGTTTTTTTTTATTATGTAATAGAGAGAACAGAAATTACATACCATATGTTTTAAATGTTATGTTATTTTTTTTTTAGTTGGCTACCATGTCTTTATAACTTTATGTACGAAAACAAAGTGTTGTATTCTGTCCTTGTAGTCAACAGCTGTGTAATTACTAACATTAAGCTTTTGAGTTCTGTCCGCATGCACAGCAATTTTCCAAAATCGATTCGAATGTGCATTGCAGTGCCATCTATAGATAAGAATGTGTACTATGTCCTGCCTATGAGTGCTCCAGTGTGAGCAGCATGGTGAAGAGGGAGAGTACTGTACCGTTCGTTTGAACGACTCCGACTCATCACCACTGGTGACTGTTATTTCGGAACTGTTATTTGGAATATAGTATTTTTTCGGAACCGGAACAGTCGGAACTGTTCCGGGAAAAGAACAACTTCGCCCATCACTAGCCCATTTGCCTACCGCCTGAGATACGCCGGTAGCTGACATACGGGGTGAAAGGGAACGATGCACCAAAATTTAAGAGGCGATTCTACATGTTAAATATAACAAAACTTTTATTAAATTTTTCCTTCGATGAAGCATTGTTAAGCAGGAAAAAAAAAAATAGTCATTGTCCATTGTTTGCAGCGCTCTATTGCGGTAGCCGCACGATGGATATGCTTGATTGCTATACAAGCAGATAAGTAATAACAATCTTCACAGTTGTCTTGAATCTTTTTTTGCATATCAAAGCGTTTATCCGTGAATTTAAATTGAATAATCGCAGAAATCGTTAAAATATATCTTGCAACACAGCGCACCGTCGCGCGTCACCTACTGAGTATAACAGAGGGGAAAGGAAAGGTAGGGAGTGCAGGCGCATGATTACAGATGAGAACGGGTTAGAAAAGCCAACGTACTATGGTAGGAACGATCATGATTTTAAAATCAAATGTAGGAAACAGAAAACGGATGTAGGTAAATTCTCATTTTTAAATAGAACTATAAATGATTGGAATGACCTACCTGCAGCGGTCTTTGAGGGCTGTCCTTCCTTAAGGAGATTCAAGAATAATTTAAAAAGTTGTATATAAAGTGAAAATTAAAATTAAGGTGACATTCAACATTTAATTTTTTTAAGGTGACATGTATTTATCTAGGCTGACGAGTTTACTTCCTTGGTTTGAATTGTAAATTATTTAAAACTAGCGTGTAAGAGGGCCTTAGACTAGAAATGTTTAGTTTAAATGTAGTTCTGTTTATAAGTATGCATAAGGATGTAATTATTTGACTTATTTGAACTGTTGTATCAGTGAAGAGAGGTGAGTCAGTGAAGTTATGGTTTTACAGTGCAGTGAACAGTTCCGATCAGTGATAATTTATAGCGTCAATGAAATGTGTTCTATAGTGTCAGTGAAATGAGTTACAGAGTGTCAGTGAAATGTGTGCTAAAGTGTCAGTGAAATGCGTCATAGTGCCACTACAGGGAATGAGATGAGAGTAAAGTGAAAGACTATTGAAACTTATGTAGGACCTATAGATAATTATGTAGGATGTATTGTAAAATTAGGTATTTTATTTTATGTTTTATTATTATTGTGTTAAATTGTATTGTGTATTATTATTGTATTGTGTGTAAAATTGTATATGTGTTGTAAAATTGTATTGTGTATTGTAAATTTTATTGTGTATTGGTTATCATTTTATTGTGTATTGTTAATATTGTATATACCACTGCCACCGGGTGCTTGCCCACTTGCAGTGTAAATAAATACATACATACATCAATATATCGGTTTTCTCATAAATTTATCGATTTTTTGTGGAATTATTATCATTATCAACAACAACAACATAATCCACACTATGCAACTCCAATAATTCCCGAGAGATGGCGGTACTGAAGGTGGACAGTTATTAAATACATAACTGTGCAACCTCACTCAATACCTTGTTCTAATTGGCTGGACTGGAATGCGAATTTATATTGTTTAATATGCAGCACCAAATTCAAAATGCGGTGTGCGCGAACGTGAGACAGACGGGAGGCTTATCTACTGCTGTTTTCATATTGTTATTAAAGTTCTCCAAGGCAGGAGAGCAACTTCCACCATGAAAGGGAACCGTCTGACCTCAAAACGGGTATCAAAACTTTTATTTCTATATTCTGAAATGGAAAGAAAAACAAGGATTTAATACCGATGTGACATTTGTTTAAGTCTATGATTTCTATGCACAACCTAGTGCTGACATTCTGTTTTCTTATTATACCTTTTAGTGCATAAAATTGTATCCCTATAATCACCACCATTATTGTTTGGAATGTTGGAGTGTAACAATAACTTGCAATGGGAATTTACTATAGAAGGATTGCATCAAATCAACTCTGAAGTTTGTTAAAACTTGTAATATTCTAAGTACGGTTTATTTACATTTAAAAATAACTACAAGTTCTGTTTACTTACATTTAAAAATGATTACGTTGTTAGATAGAAAAAAACATTATATCTGTGTCATGAATTGAATCCTATATAACATTAGAATAATTGAATCGTGTTCCAATATCAAATATTCAACCATATAGAGTTCACTTAACTCTTTCCCACTATATCATTTAAGCTCCCTTGCCTCCACCATAATTTTGATTTAGGTTAGGACCTACATCATATGGTATTGAAAATGTATTGTTTATTGTTACAATTTTACATTTATGCCTTTGATTGTTATGATGTTAATTCCAATGGTAAAAATGAATATTAAAATTTAAGTAATTATATTGTAATACAGTAAATGTACGCCTGAAAATGCAATTTTCTTACGGAATAGCTATATATCGATAACCATTCGATATATCGATATATTTTCTGCGATATATATCGCTTATCGAAATTACGTTTGCAATATATTGCAATATCAATATATTGGTATTTAATTTATTTCCTCCATCACTACGCATGATAGAGTTATTGTAGTTTTCAAATGCTTCATAGAAACATTACGATTTCATCTAAAACGGTGACTGTTAGAGGAAATACTTATTTAAATTTTAAAATCTCTCCTCGAATGATCTATTATCAGTTTCATTTGGGTGCAGTGATTATCATACACCCTATATTTCTATCAGCTACAATTTGCATAAAATTTACATATTATGTATGTTCAGCAGGACTAAAAGTCTCTACCTGAATTTGATTGCAAATCTTAACATAAATTGAATTCGAATTTTCTGTTTACTAATCACGAACTGCTATTACATCATTTCGTTAACTAAAATGTTATAATCAAGATAAAAGAAAAAGAAACATAATTATGACCTGAATTCATTAGAAATTTTACTCTCAGTCGGGTTAGTTAGGCTGTTGGTTTTATATCTAACAAAAAAATCTCTCCCTTACCCGACATTTCTAACCCTGAAGAGTTAAAACAAACTGTGTTTTCATTTGCAAAGCGCAAATTCAAATTGCGGAGACTGGAAAATAAAACGGACGCTGAAAATAAATATAAACGAGGCCTTGTTCCTACGAAATTAAAACAGGATAACGAACAGCCAGAGTAAAAGTAATCTACATGCGAAGATGAGCAGATACACAAATTTAGCAAAGATGTTACATCTATAGAAGAGTTCCAAAACGCGTTCAGTCCATTCTTATGAAAGGACTGGGCTAGTTATTTCATTCATCGGTCTACGAACTAAGCGAGTTTTCAAATGCCATGCACAATAACACGAACCTTTAGACAAGGATTGGCGTTGCAGTGTGAATAAATACATACATACACATACACCTTTTTAAAATAGGCTTACTAAAAAATCAAAACAAGGAATTTGGCTTTAATTTTTTAATTGAAAATGTTACTTTGGATCTTTTTTGTGCTATTATCATATCTGTCGAGTCCACCGTTGTGGCTAATGAGTTAGCGAGTCTAACTCCGAATCCAGCAGTCCCGGGTTCGATTCCCGGTGAGGACGAGTTGCCCGTGTGAGGTTTTTTCAGCGTTTTTCCCCTCACTCCTATGGATGAATATCAGTTAACTTTATCAGGCGATTGGAACCCCACTCATCTTCGCCACTTCCTTTCCTCCCCCATAATCCCGTTTCTCGTTTTTCACATCACTCTACCGGCGGTCTCCCGAAGCTGCTGACTCTCTCGACCGGCCTCCGTGGAATGTACAGACGTGGACAAATTATTAACAAAATTGACGATTTGTATGATAATTCTGTTTACAAAATTTGACTTTTCAATTTAGACTACAATTGACAATTTTGCATATTTCTATCATTACAGTAGACAGAAATATGCAAAAATGTCAACTGTAGTTTAAGTTGAAGAGTTAAATTTTGTAAAAATACATAATAAAAATCTTCAATTTTGTTAATAATTTGTAAATTAGCAAAAATGTCAAAGACAGTCTAAATTGAAGAGTCAAATTTTGTAAAACTATAAAATAAAAATCTTCAGTTTTGCTAATAATTTAAAAAAATATCCAAAATGTCAACTGTATTCCAAATTGAAGAATCGAATTTTGTAAAAATATATAATAAAAACCTTTAGTTTTGCTAATAATTTGTAAATATGCAAAAATATCAAATGTAGTCCAAATTGAAGAGTTAAATTTTCTAAAAATATACAGTACAAATCTTCAATTTTGCTAATAATTTGGAAATACACAAAAATGTCAAGTGTAGTCTAAATTGAAGAATCATATTTTGTAAAAATATATAATAAAAATCTTCAATTTTGCTAATAATTTGTCCACGTCTGTAGTTCAGCGATATTGGATGGCTTCTGCAATGGCACCCGAGGCGGACCTACTCGGGGGAGGATTTTGCCTCGGGCCGACAGGGGGGCCTTGGGGGAATTTCCCGAAGCAGGAATGGTGTATGGATTCTGTCGGTTGTAGGGACCTGTCGTTAAGGAAGTCATGTGGTTAGGGCGGTGCGCGTAGGGGATCTGTGGCATGCAACTCATTTCATATCGAGGGTTAGCGCAATAGATTTTTTTTAGTTGGTTATTTAACGACGCTGTATCAACTACTAGGTTATTTAGCGTCGATGAGAATGGTGATAGCGAGATGATATTTGGCGAGATGAGGCCGAGGATTCGCCAGAGATTACCTTGCATTCACATTACGGTTGGGGAAAACCTCGGAAAAAACCCAACCAGGTAATCAGCCCAAGCGGGGATCGAACCCGCGCCCGAACGCAACTTCAGACCGGCAGGCAAGCGCCTTAACCGACTGAGCCACGCCGGTGGCATAGCGCAATAGATCTCAATAGGTCGCAGTGCTGGGCCATCCGTGCTCCTCTCAGTTAAATTTCATTCCATTCTATATCTGTCGAACAAAATTTCCATATTATGTTGGTTTCTGAAAATTATTGTTGGATTGTAGTCTAAAGGAAGACTAAAGTTATGGAATAAGTTGGAGATTGTATATGATTATGATAATGACGGCTATTATATTATTAGGGTAAAGGTTGGTAATATTGTGTTAGTTCTTTTTGAGAATTTATTACAATGCGAGAGAAGGATAGGTTTTGTGCAGCTACTTAACCACAACATTCCCATAATAAGTTGACGAAAAAATCAATCTTCCACTCGCTCAGTAAAACTGTAAAAAAATTCTCAAAAAGAACTATCACAATATTGCTCGTATCACAGTTTTACCAATCTTTACCCTATATGCAGCCCTATAAGATACAATACTCGTATATGTGTTTTGTTTGTATGATTGAAGGAAGCAGATTTTAAGAGACATGCAAGTGAAAAGGAAGAGACTGTCGCGTCGTAATGATTCCTTTCTGCTGAAATGCTTGGAAATAACGCATATTTAAATTGCGGCACGGACTGCAGTCTTGATAGACTCGTTATGACGGAGACAGAGACGGTGCCGCCGCCTTCTCATTACCTTACAAACCACTCAGTGCAAATGGGCGAGGTGGAAGGCGCTGCAGAATATATTCAATTACTGCCGGGACACTGTTCTCCATTGTGGAAGTGAGAGCATGCTCCTTAGTGGCACACTCGCAGATGAAAGGGGATGATGAAGAGGAAGTCCGAACAGTCTTAAGAAAAACCGACCCCGACAGTTGGTCATCCGCAAGCGGATAGACCCTTGAATTCCAGACGGCCCTGCACGACCGGGCAGCTTCATTGGCTATATCTACAAATACTGCCTGGATCATTCCACGATTGATTAGCTGCTGTATAAATAGGATAGAAGACTAAACTTAGTTGTTGTTGTTTATTTTAACGGTGTTATTTACTTCTTTATCTTTTATACGCTTCTAAATTCAATCAATTTTTTTGTGGTTTATTTTACGACGCGGTTTCAACTGCTATGGTAATCTAGCGCAGACGTCTCAATAGGGATATCCAGAACTAACACCAACAGATAGCGCACGTGTACTATGAGGAATGCGCTTTGCGTGTGCATTTGTTTTTCGGTATATAAACACTGAGCATATACGTAATGTATTAGAATATTAAATACTCTTAAAAACAACTAAAAATGTCAAATTTTTGTTATGTTCCTATATGTGAAAACCAGGGAAAGCTTTTTGTCTTCAATCAGGTCCCGAAATATATATACTAATAATAAATCTGTGGCCGAAATTTTTCTGGTAATTTTCGATTTTCCTAACATATATAATTAACCACCCTGAAACCGAAAATCGCTTTTTTGAAATTTTTGTTTGTATGTCTGTCTGTCTGTCTGTCTGTCTGTCTGTATGTTTGTTACCTTTTCACGCGATAATGGCTGAACGGATTTCGATGAAAACTGGAATATAAATTAAGTTCTTTGTAACTTAGATTTTAGGCTATACGGCATTCAAAATACATTATTTAAAAGGGGGGTTATAAGGGGGCCTGAATTAAATAAATCGAAATATCTCGCTTATTATTGATTTTTGAGAAAAATGTAACATAACAAAAGTTTCTTTAAAAATAATTTGCGGTAAGTTTTATTCCTTGAAAAATTTTGATAGGACTGATATTTAATGAGATAAATGAGTTTTAAAATTAAAATAACTGCCATCTAAGGCCGTGTAATGAATTAAAAAACAAATGACTTCGTCTATAAGGGGCCTTGGACAGCAACAATCGAAAGTTATGAAAGATAGCCTACAGAGAATGTTTCTGTGTTTGTATGAAGTTATATCGGAAGCTAAATTAACCGATTTGTATAATTAATTATTATTTCACCATTGGAAAGTGTAGTTTCTCTAGATGGACATAATGCTACAATGTTATTACAGTAACTTCTGATATAATATAATATAATATAATATAATATAATATAATATAATATAATATAATATAATATAATATAATATTTAATGGAATATTATATAATATAATTTAAGTTATTTGAACGGTTCACAACCATAGTGGGCCAAGCGCCATTTACTGAATACCGGTACGTAGAAAACAAGGGTTAAAATTAAGTTATTAGCATAATTCAATGGAAACCTATAACAAGTAAAATAAAATATACACATTAAATCTAAATGATATCCTGCTGTCCTCCTCAAGCAGGATATCATTTAGATTTAGACCGAAAAAGGAATGAAGAAATTTTAGAACAATTAGAAGTAGAGTCAGTAGAAGAAAAAATCAGCAGACACAAATTCAATTGGCTAGATCATGTAAGAAGAATGGAAAATTCAAGAATCCCAAAAATTATGATGCAGTATAAACCTAGAGGACATCGTCGACCAGGAAGACCTTTAAGAAGACTGCTAGATGGGGCCGAAACAGGTCTACAGAGGCCTAATTCGTGAAGGATGATGATGATGATGATGATGATGATGATGATGATGATGATGATGAAATCTAAGTGATGTCAATCTTCATTAAACTATGGTTGCATGTAATAAAAATTAAGAAACAGGTTAAAGGAATTGTCATTGCCCCAAATGATTGTCTCTGGACCAAAATGATCGCATTTTAATTATTTGGATGCAATGTAAATTAAGTAACATATTAAACGATTTATCCTTCTATCAAACACGAATGTTCCCTGGATAAAATGTCCTATTTTAATTATGTAATTACTTTATATTTATTTGTAACGGGTGCAGCGGAGCGCACGGGTACGGCTAGTTCTGAATATGTGCTTTAAACCTTAAAAAATGTAATTAATAAAATTGGGCCTCGAAAGTGCTAGCTATTAAATAAAAGTAACTACCGTACTTCAAGTAAGGAATTGTTGACTATAGTTTCATTTTGGAAGAGGAAAAAGAAAAATTAATAAAAGCAACCTCGACAGCGAGCTATGTTAGCTTAGATTATATGCAGTAGTTGTAGGAGTCACCGAATTTTACGCCTGCAGTAAACTCTCGATAAACTGGAATGTTTATTATCCAGGACGATCCCTAGTGAAATGCATTTCGTGAATAATGTTTTTAATGTACCTTAATTATTAAAGCCATGTTTTAAGTTCAAATTTTCAAAATCATCCCACACAGTATTCAAAACTGCATGTCCTTAACCTACAAAACACACTACTAATCGTGATACTATTGCGATCATATTATATCATTCTATTAAAAATTGCATTTGATCCTTCTGCAACTACAGAAAAAATACAAGGAATTCAATCTCGATAGTCTCTTCCCTATAAAAAAAAAACACATTGGTGGCTGCATATCCTGTTTTTAGTGTATGGTTCTTAAATACTAATTATTAAAGAGGGCAATATTCACCTTCGACATATTTCCTATTTTTTTATTCGTGCATATTGTTCTCAAAGTGTCGTTAAATAAACCAGAATTTTTTTTTATATTTGGGGACTTGATGATGACTACTAGTTAGTTTAAAATGTTTGTACTTGCATCAACTAGGATAGCTAATCTAAATCAATAAGAAGACTATAACTTTTTATACTCTTGTTATTATTAATCTCTTGTTAGTCATGCATTAGTAACTTATTGGAAAACCTGACTTTAAAAATATCTAGTGATAAAGCCAAAACATTGAATCAAAATTGTAATGGCTCACTCTATAGAAAAATTACATTCATTGACGTACTTAGAAAGCGATATCTTTATGTACAATGTAAACCCAGATGTGGAGAATAAAATTATAAAACACAATGCAATAAACGGATCTGTACAAAGATATCTGCAAAAAACAACGACCATGGAAATTAAATTAAGTCTACAATATTGTTTTCCAGCAAACTTCATTATATGGAAGTGAGTCTCAGATATTGGGAGAATCATAGGCCCTATAAAAAAGGACTGAAACAGCGGAAACGAGATTTATGAGATCATTTCAAGAATCCACACTGAGGCATTATAGTCAGAAGTCAAGATATCAGACAGGATTAAACGTAGAAACTACCATGGTTGAGAAGAGTGGTGTATACGAGAATAATGGTACAATGTAGATCATCTATAGCAGTGGTCGTCAGCATTCGCTGAAATGTGCAATGCGTACGCGGTGCCGTCCCGTGTGCACAGTCGTGCAACAGGGAGAGATAGAGAGCATACCCGCTAGCAGCTACGAGAGCACTATGGTGCACTGCGTTTTCCGCGGGTTAGAGAGGCTAGCCCCAGCGTGCTCTGTGCTGACGACCCTGATCTATACCAATGGTACAATGTTTGAGAGACAGCCGTCCGATAAATTAATTTTCTATAACACGAGGGAGATAGGAATTATATAGATATCAAAATATTAATATAAAATTAATATGAAAAATTAATCATTCTTACACTACAGCTTTGAAAATTTGTATGTATGTAGCAAGTAAAAGAATCTTATTCAGACGCTTGTAATGCCCCATTTTGATTATTGCGATTCCTTGCTAACTAATGTAAGTTCACTCTTAGCCGAGAGACTGCAACGTGTTCATAATGTGTGCACACGATTCATCTGCAATACTCGTAAATTTGACCATATAACACCTTCCCTCAAGTTACTTTCACGGATGCGTCTGAAGGAACGAAGAACAATACATTCACTGTCTCTTCTCTTTAGAACCATGCATACTTCTACTCCGAATTATCTGTTATCGCGCTTTCAATTTCTTACAACTCTTCGAAACCGACATCAAGCACTTCTTTCTATCCCTCATCATAGAACGTCTTTATACTCATCTTCCTATACTGTAGAAATACCTCGCCTCTGAAATTCTTTACCTAATGACGTCAGGGACTACCGGACTTTATCACAATTCAAAATTAAATTGGAAAATTTTGTCTTAGTTAATGTTTTTAGGTATTGCTAGCAGTATTGATTGGTGTTTTTGTTTTCTTTTTTAATCTGGATTAAAATTGCAAGCATCTTGTTTATGTCAGTTAATTAGTTAGGATACAATTAATTCATCATTTAAAGTTTGTGTGACTGCAACCTGTGTATATTTTTGTGTGGCTTTACTTTGTTTATAGTGTTTTTTTCTCTCTCTCTCTTTATTTCTTGTGTAGCTTTTCTTTGTATATAGTGTATTTTTTTCTGTTTATTTCTATTCTTGTATTTGTATTCCTGGTGTTGCGGAAGAGAAGGCCTGATGGCCTTAACTACATCAGAATAAATAAATAAATAAATAAATAAATAAATAAATAAATAAATAAATAATACCCAGAAGTAGTATCTTCTTCTTCTTCATAGGTGGCACAGCCCGCTTCATGTACTGTATCTTTTATAGTCTAGAAATTAGCAAAATTCAGTTCAGTGCCCCCTAAAAATGCAGAAAATTCATGAAACCGGACACCCAGCTTCACTTACCTTCCTAAAGAAATGAAGCACAGGATTTATGAGGCCGTTAAATATTCATCGCCCTCAGCCGATTTTCAACCCGCATATCTAGGATCTAATGAAATGTGCCCACTGGACCATCTAGGGCAGGTAAACATAGTACGGCAAATGGTAGGGTTTTCCTACATGCACAGACTATGCAGAATTCTTCGCGGTCTCCGGCACAGCTCTTCATCACGCTGAGTGTTCGTTATTAATTTGATGATATACTGATAATTATAACCTCATAATGAAGCTTTATAAGCTTGGGATGACCGCTGGTTGTATTATACACTAATTAACTGTGAACAAGCATTTAGATCTCCACTCGATAATGTTATAATCATTCTCATGTTTTTCAGTTTGCGGTTCCGTGACAGCAAATTACGTCGATTGATTGTATATACTTTGAATTTTTGTGTTTTATCTGTCTGTAGATTGGTGAAGTTAATGGGGCATCGATGTCAATTCTTGTGTAATCAATTTTAAAATCAAATCCAGAGAATGATACAGATACTCCAAATATTGTCAAAACAAAAAGAGTGTACTAATCTACCGGCAATACAATGTACTTATAATGTAATTCTTCATTTATATACGTCATTATTAACTACAGAATATTCAACACGATGAGTAAAGTTACGCAGTAAAATATCGTTATAAAAAATTGCAAGGGACATCTGAATTACTTCGTCATAACGAAATTTCGTTAAATTGACATTAGTATTGATAAAAATTACCTTTACAGAATCAAGTAACTTACTTACTTACTCACTGGCTTTTAAGGAACCCGGAGGTTCATTGCTGCCCTCACATAAGCCCGCCATTGGTCCCTATCCTGAGCAAGATTAATCCAGTCTCTATCATCATATCCCACCTCCCTCAAATCCATTTCAATATTATCTTCCCATTTACGTCTCGGCCTCCCTAAAGGTCTTTTTCCTTCCGGCCTCCAAACTAACACTCTATATGTATTTCTGGATTCGCCTATACATGCTACATGCCCTGCCCATCTCAAAAGTCTGGATTTAATGTTCCTAATTATGTCAGGTGAAGAATACAATGCGTGCAGTTCTGTGTTGTTCTCCATTCTCATGTAACTTCATCCCTCTTAGCCCCAAATATTCTCCTAAGCACCTTATTCTTAAAAAGAAAAATGCAGAGAATTATACAGATACTCCAAATACTGTCAAAACAGAAGAGTCTACTAAGCTATCGGCAATGCAATGTACCGGTAATGCAATTCCTCATTTATATACGTCATTTTTAAACTACAGAATATTCAACACGATGAGTCAAGTTATGCAGTAAAATATCGTTATAAAGAATTGCAAGGGACATCTCAATTAAATCGTCATGACGAAATTTCGTTAAACTGACATTAGTATTGATAAACATTACCTTTACAGAATCAAGTAACTTACTTACTTACTGGCTTTTAAGGAACCCGGAGGTTCATTGCCGCCCTCACGTAAGCCCGCCATTGGCCCCTACCCTGAGCAAGATTAATCCATTCTCTATCATCATATTATCTTCCCATCTAAGTCTTGGCCTTCCCAAAGGTCTTTTTCCCTCCGGCCTCCCAACTAACACTCTATATGCATTTCTGGATTCACCCATACGTGCTACATGCCCTGCCCATCTCAAACGTCTGGATTTAATGTTCCTAATTATGTTAGGTGAAGAATACAATGCGTGCAGTTCTGTGTTGTGTAACTTTCTCCATTCTCCTGTAACTTCATCCCCCTTAGCCCCAAATATTTTTCTAAGCACCTTATTCTCAAACACCCTTAATCTCTGTTCCTCTCTCAGAGTGAGAGTCCAAGTTTCACAACCATAAAGAACAACCGGTAATATAACTGTTTTATAAATTCTAACTTTCAGATTTTTCGACAGCAGACTGGATGATAAAAGCTTTTCAACCGAATAAGAACACGCATTTCCCATATTTATTCTGCGTTTAATTTCCTCCCGAGTGTCATTTATATTTGTTACTGTTGCTCCAAGATATTTGAACTTCTCCATCTCTTCAAGAGATAAATTTCTAATGAATCAAGTAACTGACTGGACTAAAGAAAAAGTTTTCCTTTACAATGTTCTTAATTGATTATTTTATTAACTGCTATGGTTATTTAGCGTCTGAATGAGGTGAAGTGATAATTCCGGCGAAATGAGTCCAGGGTCCAGCGGCGAAATTTATCCAGCATTTTCTCTTAATGGATTGAGGGAAACCCCCGGGAAATACCACAACCAGGTAACATTTACAATGTTATATGAACGTTAAAATAATCATATTTAATTCATACAGAGCATAGAAGTGCAATTTGAATCATAGTTGCATGTGAATATACTGTGCTGTATGTAGCATTCCTGATGAGTGAGTAACAATATATTGTGCAGGTTTTAAAGGAATCGAAATTCGTATTTTAATACAAACACATACGCACATACACAACAATTTTACAAAACATCTGTATACAGCAGCCCTGGGCATAAAAGGGGAATTGAAAGGGTCGGAGAAACCCCCCCCCCCGTTCATGTTCTTTTCGCTTACAGCGCCTTATAAACAAACGCGGAGTACAGCTGTGTGCATCAGTGGTGGATTTTAGGCGAACAGCGAGAGCCGAAAGTTAGTAAAAACCTGATACAATCCGTCACTGACCTTACTGTCCGCTCGTACCGCACCAAAACATAACTGTCTCGGCCGGAGAAGACGGAGTGGGAAGTTAAGGGGTAATCTACAATGACTCAATTGAGTTAGTATCGCCTAGGCCTGGTATACAACTTTATATTCGTCTTGCAATCATGCAGTCCTGATTTTTCTCCCCGTTGATCTCAAAGAATCGATCTCAAACTTTCTTCAATTTTCTCTGTTATTTAGGACTATATCTCCCTCTCTTCCTCCCCTCCCCCCCTCTCTCTGTAGAATTACATTTTTTTTTTCAGGAATATTTTCGTGTTTTTCTGGTTTAGAACGCTAGGAACTAAGCTACTTCTATTTTTGTCCTTCATGGGTTTAAAAAGGATTTGTAGTCTATCTATTTCAACAGAAATCAGTATCGAATCGTAGCATATGATACAGCAGCCGTGGCGAAAATGTGACTGGCGAGCACATTGTGGCTCGCAATGATAGCTATGCATTTCTATTGCTTCCTACCTCCCCCAATCCCCACCCTCTCACTCACTGGAGTCAAACTCCGTTCTATTTGTATATGTCTCTGATCTGCGAGTGGCGTATCTTCGTAATGTCTCTCTCGAAACCATGTACCTCTACAAAAACGAAAGTTTCAAGTAGGATGGGAGGACTTTTTTTTGCCAATAGGTATGATGAGGATATTAAATGCATGATTTGTTCACAAGTATTACGAGGAAAACGGTTGTATAACATAAAACGGCATTATACTACATCTCACTCATGAAACATTAAAAGGTTAAGTGTTATTATTATTATTATTATTATTATTATTATTATTATCATTATTATTATTATATCTGTACGTCGATCCTTTTTCAGCAGATGTACGAATAATGCGGTTAGATCTTCAATTTAATCTCACAGATTTATAATGTGATGTTAAATGAGAGCTACATGTAAGGACTTGACAAATGTTGAACTTTTCAAATCTTTGCCAAAAAAATAAATATCCGAAGCTTCGTTCTTTCGCTTGCTCTGTTGAAGCCATGTTCGCTACAACTTACGTTTGTGAAAAATTATTTTCAACAATGAAAATAATGAAAACCAAATTTAGATCACGACTGACAGATAAATATCTTCGTGATCAACTACGACTGGTAGTAAGTGACATAATTCCTCATTTTGAAACTTAAACCTAAAACCAGAGGACAAAGTGTTACGAAGAAATTTCTGCATAAGTATGCAGACTTTAATTGAAAACGATGATGAATTTACACGGCCTTAACTCTGTGACAAAGCAATATTATTATTATTATTATTATTATTATTATTATTATTATTATTATTATTATTATTATTATTATTAATATTATGACATTATTATTATTATTATTATCATGACTATTATTATTAATAATAATATTATGACATTATTATTATTATTATTATTATTATTATTATTATTATTATTATTACGGTTCACTCTTATAAAAGTAAAAAAAAAAAAACCTTTCGAATTTACTTTGAACAAGTTACTGTTTTGTAATGGATACTATTACATGCCATTTATATATTCTTGCCTTGGTAAAGGATTTTAATAGCTTGTATGCGGTAAAAAATATATATACTTTTTTTAGGGATGTTTTGTAGCGTTATATATAAATCTTTAAGAGAATTACCTTGCAACTATTAATATACTGCATTATATCTTTTTGTGACACGCCCGTTCAGTTCTGACTATGAAAGCCTTCTTTGAATTTATTTTTTTTAACTTGGCGTACCTAATGCAAATGAAGTTGCGTATCGAACGTGATGAGATTCTGTTTTGATGGAATAGAGCTGCAGGTCTATATATACGACTTTGATTTCATATTCCGCCTATTAAGTCATTTGAATTTGGAATTCATAACTCTGAACGTTATTGGATATATGTGTAATGCTTCAAGAAACAAGTTCAGTTGATTCTACAGCATAATGGTCCATTTAACATTGTGAGAAGAGAACCAAATGCTAATGTAGCATTTGAGGACTTCAGCACTCTTTTTCGTCCTTTACAGTACAAACTTAAATGATAATTAATAAATTTACTACTTACTTACTCACTGGCTTTTAAGGAGCCCGGAGGTTCATTGCCGCCCTCACATAAGCCCACCATTGGTCCCTATCCTGAGCAAGATCAATCCAGTCTCTAACATCATATCCAACCTCCCTCAAATCCATTTGAATATTATCTTCCCATATTCGTCTCGGCCTCCCCAAAGGTCGTTTTCCCTCCGGTCTCCCAACTAACACTCTATATATGCATTTCTGGATTCGCCCATACGTGCTACATGCCCTCTCCATTTCAAGCGTCTCGATTTAATGTTCCTAATTATGTCAGGTGAAGAATACAATGCGTGCAGTTCTGTGTTGTGTAACTTTCTCCATTCTCCTGTAACTTCATCCCTCTTAGCCCCAAATATTTTCCTAAGCACCTTATTCTCAAACACCCTTAACCTATGTCCCTCTCTCAAAGTGAGAGTCCAAGTTTCACATAACAACCGGTAATATAACTGTTTTATAAATTCTAACTTTCAGATTTTTTGACAGCACACTGGATTATAAAAGCTTCTGAACCGAATAATAACACGCATTTCCCATATTTATTCTATGTTTAATTTCCTCCCGAGTATCATTTATATTTGTTACTGTTGCTCTCAGGTATTTGAATTTTTCCACCTCTTCAAAAGATAAATTTCCAATTTTTATATTTCCATTACGTACAATATTCTGGTCACGAGACATAATCATATACTTTGTCTTTTCGGGATTTACTTCCAAACCTATCTCTTTACTTGCTTCAAGTAAAATTTCCGTGTTTTTCATGAGTTTTACACTTTCTATTAAAAAGGTGTGAGGTGAGTTCACAAATTTCGTAACATCCGTGACGGAAACTTTTCTTTACTTTACGCAATAATAATACATTTTATTCAACAACTTTTTCTCTGTAAAATGATACTGTTGTTCTAAATTGATTATAATAAAAAAGTTGACAAAAATCATTTCATTTTCAATATATAGAGTTTGAAAACATACGTAACAACTGGAATGGTTGAATTCTCTTATTCTTAGGGGAAAGTTGGGTAGTATCGGACATCGGGTAATATCGGACAGTGAGTTTCTTTCATCTACCACCAGATGATAGTACCCGTATAACATGATTACGTTTCTGTGACGTCGCATATAGAAACGTAACCATGTCATTCAGGTATTACGATCTGGTGGTAGATGAAAGAAACGCACTGTCCGATATTACCCGATGTCCGATATTACCCAACTCTCCCCTAATCCATAAAAGGAATATTGACATAATCATTTCGTTGTAATTTCTTAGTAATTTGTCAGCTGTTTAATACAGACAAAATCAAATTTGAGTTTCCTCAGAAAATCATCTAGAGAGAGAGAGAGAGAGAGAATTCTACTGATTTATACGGTTAATCGGTCACTGATGAGCGGTCAACAGATCGTTAAATGAGTCAGAGCAGTCTGAATGTCTGTTCAGTCAGATAAACAAAAATCAGAGAGATGGCAAGGCACTTAGATCAATCAGTCAACCAGTCAGTGGTCAGTCAGTCAGCTAGCTACTTGGTCAATCAATCTAGCAAACAATCAGTCAGATATTGGGTCAATCGGTCATTCAGTCACTATTCGACTGTTTATTAACAAGGAGAGGACACGCTCTGTATATCACCGAATTAAATCAGATTTTGTGACATGAAAGTACAAGACACACTGTTTAAAGCCATACCTGGCATGGGTGGCCAATGACCCCTCGTTTGGAAATATTGCCTATTGTTTGTGACATACTTCCGTTAGGTGCCTAATAGGGAAGCATTAGACTTGTAACGGCGTAGCTCATGTGGTTGGATGCTGAGAATCCTAATGCCTTCTCATTTTTTAAAGCTTGATATTATTATTATCATCATCATCATCATCATTATTATTATTATTATTATTATTATTATTATTATTATTATTATTATTATTCACTTTCAGTTGTTAGCTCCTATATTTATGATATGATATGATATGATACGATATATTTATGATATATTTATTTGTCAGTCAACTTTACAATTCACAGTTATGGTGGACCTTCACATTTCTGTTTTTCGATCCACCATCCCTTTAATACGTATACAACTCTTTTCTATTAATGTATTCTTTGTCGAGTATTTCTTGATTACTTTCTAATGTTCTGTTATAACTGAATTGCTCTATGTCCTTCCCTCTCTATCCTCTTCTATTCTCTCCCTCCTACCAAGGCTGTCTCCCTTCCATTTCTCGCTCACCTATTAAATATTGCATATTCCTTCCTTAATAATTTGCATTTTTTATTTATTTTCTTCTCTACCCTCACATCCTACCTGCTCTTAATCATTATTTTCCAGCTATTTTCTCCTACATTACTTGCTAACTTTTCCCTTTACTCTATTTTACAACACTTACATCACTTTTTTTTTCTATCCTCTGTTTATTTATGTATTGATCCCATTCTCTTCGCTTCACTCCTAAATTTCCTATTTTATTATCTCTTTCCATAAATTTATTTCTTTAATACTCCTACAATTATAATACCCCTGATACTACTCCCAACCCATAACCTTGAAAAACATGAAATATCTAATTCACTTAATTACACTTGTAATTTCTCTCTCATTCCACTTCACATTTGTTCAGATTTTTTTTCACTTTAATTTTCTTGTATTCACTGTTTGATAGTCTTGTCTTATTACACTATTACACTATCTTCTTACACTTAACACTTTCTTCTCTGTTCCTTTTCTTACACTTTTGCCACTCCCAACTTTCTTGCACTCACTTTTTAGCACTCTTCCTCTTCGCTAATAACCTCGTCAGTTCCTATATTCAAAGCCATGTTGAAATATGCGTGGTATGCATCAAAATTGATAAACGAACGAGAAGTGTTTGTGAATGTGAAGGATATCTGTTTCGCAGCAGAAGTGCGGGAAAATGTGTGTGACTGTGGACAACCTTCTTTCATTTGCTGTGCATGGTGCAGGAAATATGTATGTTTTGTGTGTTTTTATGACATCATAATGAATCGGGTAAAAAATGAAATGGAATAGCTTGCTACAGTAATAGAACAAACACCAGTGACACATCTTACCTTCCTACGTGAGCAGTATTTCATTGTTTATCCTTTACAATACAATGTTAGTTAATTAGTAATTTGTTTAAAACATGATGAAGCTTTCAATACATTGAGAAATATGATATAGGTCTGTAAATAGATAACTGCGATCACAATATTAATCATTAATAAAAGAAAAAACATAGAACCAGTTAAGATTCGAACTGAGGTTGCCTGGATAACTCAGCATCCAACCATATGGGCTACGCTGTTAAACAGTCTAATGCTTCCCTATTGAGCACCTAATGGAAGTATGTCACAAACAATAGCCAATATTTCCAAAACGAGGGGTCATTGGCCACCCATACCAGGTATGACTTTAAACAGTACGTCTTGTACTTTCATCTCACACAATCTTATTCCATTCGGTGATATACAGAGCGTGTCCTCTCCTTGTTAAAGTCACGTCGCTGTTATTTCCGGCGTGGCTCCGCCTCTTTGCTTACGTCATAGTAAGTGTATATTCTGTAAAGAGTAGGTACATATAATCGTTCGCCATTTTAGTTCTTTCATTGCCAGTTGCGGTTAGCAGACGACGCTATTTTCCGCACCGTTAAACATTATCACGTCGTAGCACCTATGATAATCGCATTGTAAATTTCAGGTTTGATAGATAAATATCTAAGGAAATCATAGAAAAAATTCGAAATCAAAATGTTTTTTTTGGGAAGGGAGAAAAAATTACTAACTTCGAAGTGTCATGTTCAAAATAGACATTGACACCTTCAAAAGTTAACTTTAGATGGGAGTCAAAGCGAGAGAAATGTTTAGAAAGAATTGCTTTTAAAAGTGATTCCTATTCGAAATCTGTACCGTGCTAATTTCCCAGTTACTGGGAGTAACATATGCGCGGACCTCAGTTTGCAGAGTAACAACTTAGGTCTGTTAGAACTGTGGATTCTCATAGAAAGGGCGGCCGGCCCTTCGGCGGTCACCCCAGGCCACGCGCTTTGTGGGACTCGCTACCGGAAAAAAATTCAATCTGTCGATTACGTTCTTGTTATAATATTGAATGTGAGAAACTTAAGAATAAAGACCTAAGTGAATGTTGAGATAGCTTTTGTATACCTAACGAAATCAATTGTTGACTATAATGTTAATGTATGTGGATCAATGTTTGTTGAAGGTTTAATTTACCAGAGTATCCAGCTGCATGGCTCTAAGTCGATTGTTACCCTTGATTTTATTATTATTATTATTATTATTATTATTATTATTATTATTTTAAACAAATACACCTAAAAGAGCGCGGAATTAAAATTTGTACTGTTGTAAATTCTCGTCTGCTTGCTGCAAACGGCAAGGAAGAACGAAAATGGCGGACGATTATACCCAGTATCTATAGATCCTTAGGAAGTACATGACGAAATCAACAGCGAATGAAAAGACGCACGTGTTTAAATGTAGCCGACTTGCAACGTGATTGGCTGCCGGAAATAAGAGCGACGCGATAGTTGGTTAATTTCAGTCAGTCTGTCGATGCACGTTTCAAATAGTTCTAAGCGAATAAAATATTTCCGTGGGTCCAGACTTCAAGTAAACGTTTAAGTAGGGTCTATCAAACTCGCCAGCAATAATGTCGTATGCATATCTTCGTACATTATAAAAAGAGCATTCGTTTGTGACGTGTGATTGGTGATTACTCTATGGAGAATTGATTGGTAGCCTTGTTTATTATTCATAAATGAACATTTTCATTTATTTACCAACTCATGTTATATTCATCAGTTCGTCCTCTCTGTTTTAATTAATCAAATCGCTTGATCGATATCGCGGCAGTCAAATAAATTAGCGGCAATAACAATAATGTAACCGATGGATGTATTTTATTGTTTGCATACTACTTAATTTCAACACAATGTACACTAATTACAGAAAATGATTTAAATTATTTAATTTTCCTCAACTATGTCACACAATATACGTTATAAATTTACTCATGCGTAAAAAAACAGTTGTTAACCAGACGCATAGAATGATTATGACTAAAATTATTATAAACATGCCTATAGTAAATTGAAAGCCCTTCATATTAGTTGTTGGTACAGCAAAAGAGGTAGCAAAGGCAGCAAAATGAAACGTGAACGAATATTAAGTTTTTTAATTTCAAGAAGTTTTCAGGAATGAAATAGATTATAAACAAATTGTTTCACCTAACACTTAGTTGAATATTAAATCTTTCTTTCTTTCTCGAACATGTACCTTTCACAAAATCAAATCCCTAGAAGAAGCAATACATTTTCTATCTATACAGAAGAGTGGAATGTCTTTTAACTAAAATTTAAACATATATACATCTTGATTGCACAACTTTTAACACTATATTACTTCGGAATATGTATTATACGTCTTTCTCGTGTTAAATATTACTGTACTTGGTTCACATGTTTCGGCCTGTTATCGACCTTCTTCAGAACTGGTTGTTGCTGGTCTTGGCGCCTTTTGTTTTGTTTCCTGTGGGGGTGTGTTTGTGTAGTGTAATGTGGAGTCAAAGAGGATGTGTGTTCTGAAATTGAGTTGTGTGTTGAGAATTTCATTTGGATGTGTTTTTGTGTGTCTGTATATTTCGTATTGTTCTAGTGTGTTTAGTTTCTGGCTTTTTGGTTGGATGTCTAGAATTTCCATGTCTGTGTTGATGTCTCTGTAGGTGTGGTCATACATAGGATAGACAGGTAGATCATTTCAAACACGTTACAAAGAACACATCACAGCCATAACAAAATTACAAAACATTTCCACATATGCAGAACACATCACGAATGCTGACCACATCTACAGAGACAAAATAACTTGTTATTTGGACTTAGACTAGTTTGGAATCCTCCTCTTCAATTGAGGTATGATTATTATTATTATTATTATTATTATTATTATTATTATTATTATTAATCTATTGTGGTACAATTTAAAGTACACAGAAGAGTATCAATCTTACAGTAGGAAAGGCAGTTGGCGTAAATTGCAGTTATTTAAATAAGTAAATATACATGGACATCAATTTATTTTTACTTCAATTTTTATTATACCTGAGTTTTTTAATGTACTTCACTACCACCCCTTCTACTAATGAAGTTCAACCGTACTCCACACAGATCCAAAATCATAGTCGCCTTACGGGCATAGTAAACAGTACGTTCCAAATATATGTTCGCGTTTTCCAGTGACGAAAGAGCTTTCAATATTGAATCATTTCCGCACAGGTACCTTCGTCCATTTGCCTACGTCGTATCCCGGTTTCCCCCACCTGCTTTTATTCGCCAGCTAGTGGCTGGGCTGTCGTCTTAGCTCTTTTGTGAGAACATTAATTTCTGTTAGGAATTGGACGTCTACGTTATATTATACAACTGTTTAAAACAAATTAAATAAAAGGGCCTCGTTAAGTAATTAATTGTCACGTGATTTCCTCCCTTTCTACGACCCTACGACATAACCACTTGGACGGACAGTAGATAGTATGTCTGAGTAATTTTATCTTTTCGGATCGGGCAGAAGTGAAGATTGAATTTACAGTACGTAAGGTACTCTTTTAAAGAGTAGGTACAGAATTATTTCAACATGAGTTACCTACTAGTTACGAAGGACGAAACTGGTAATTGGGATTAGGTACAATAGTCTATAGCGCGATAATTAATATGCATATTAGAACTGAAGCCTGTATCGAAATGAACGGCCACCATTTTAAAAAATGTATTTAAATATCTATATTATGATTATTTTTCAATTTAACTTCATTTTCTATATTGTACGCTAATGTGCTGTAGACAGTATAATATAACTTACACTGCATAATGAATACGTCCACATGGACAGCTCAGTTCGTAAGTAAAAACACTTATTGTTAATACTGCACTGTGTTTTGATTAAACAAAAACCTAATGAAAATTATCAAACTCAACAGCGCAATATTTTCAGGTTTACGTAAATGGATGAACTACTTTTCTTCCCTCCTACACCTAGTGAAGTGATTTGTTTGTATATTACGCCAGTATCATCGAACTCCAGTCGTGGAAGGGGGTAACGAACGGCGTTGATTGAGAGGTATAGGCAAGTTAATATTAAATATGTCAGTAAAAATAAAATGATGTCGTTGTATAATTATGCTGCCGAAGCGTGTATAAGATAGCAACGCTGTTTTGACGATGGGTAGGTTCCAATTCAGTAGAGGGTATACGTACCTGCTTTTCTTTTAAGCGAATTCCGTTATATGTAGAAGGTCTGGCGTCGTCCTGAAAACTGTTCCAGATTTTTAAATCTCCAAAATGAACCTTGGGTGAATTCCGATACAGATACGAAAAGTCCTCGACAGAGGTTATGCAATTACCAAATCAATTGAATCATTATGCAGCTATTTCGAAATTAACATGAGTTTACATTTATCATCCAAATGACTGCAATTCCTTTCTGCAAATGCCAATCAATCTATCAATGAAATTTCCATAATATATCAATACGCATATTGCAATATGTTTAATATAACTGCATCTGTATTACTCTATCGTGTGCAAGTTCAATTACCCAGCTGCAACACCATTTCGTGTGACAACTGGTAGTGGCAGATTACCGAGAATTTAGAAGCGTTGGAAGTTCCCAGAAAACTAAAAGTTGTTCTCAAAAGCCCTGGGTGACTGCGGGGACAGGAACAAGAGACTGCTATTAACTATGAAGGTTGGCCCATTAAACTGCCAGAACATTTACTTTCGTGAACGAACGAACGAAACCATAACATACAATAGACGAGCAAAAACAGTTGAAACAAAATACGTAAGCTACGTCGTTCATTATTAGTAGACACGCGTAGACGGGAACTGAACACGAGCGCAAAACGACTAACAATAGTCTTCGTTATAGCTATTATACGAATTTCCTCGACCAATTCTGACTTCATTAAATCAACGAGTTTAGCTTCTGTGCTCGCAATATTGTCTTTTACGCTTCTAGCCTTGAGCATTTTCAGGTCCAGGGGAAAGTTCGAATAAGGAGTTTAATGAGAAGCACACGACATGTCGGTCACAGCATATCATTATATTGAAGAGAGTAGAATTCAGCCATTCGGCGTCATGAATTTCAAATCCATATACGCAGTACTGCCAACTGTGGTGTATGTAATGAAGCAAAGTTTAGACTTGCGCGCAAGCCACAGTTGTGAGTTCGAATCCCACCTGAGATATAATTTACTGTCAATATGATTCTCTAAGTCAGTGGTTCTCAATCTCTGAGAGACCGGGGACCGGTAAATTCTTTTCCTATAAGAGGAGAACCCGTAAATGACTTTTCAATTTTTAAAAATTCATATATTTAACTAACGTAAGTATTAATAAAATTAAGTACTGCGTAATCTTAAGACTTAAACAGCATTAGTACACGGTGTGACATACTGACAAATAATATAATTAATTATCAATCACTTGATTAATAAAATTTTGTAGCATCTTCTAGTTCCGCCATGTCAATTGATGCCCACAGGAGCAAGCGCGCTTTAGAGCCCAGGAGAGTCTGAGCGCTTTACAGCGGAAAGGAAAGAGACAGACGAAAGAGGTAGTATATGCCGCTTGGTCGAGCTATATTCAGGGATGGCCAGCACTGATTCAATAGATAAAGGGAAGGGAACTTATTAAAACTGTATCCATGTTAATTTTTAGATTTGCGTGAGAAGTATAAGTGCATTATAAGAATGTAAGTTTTAATTTTAATGTTCATTTTTCACAAGTTTGATTTTTTTATTCAAGAGAAATATTTTCTCAACTTTTCGTATAGAAAAGTGAAATTTGCAGATATAGGCCTATTTATTTAGTAGCCTTACAGAATGTTTTCGTAAATCTAATATACCGTAAATACGTATTACTGAAGATAATGTATTGAAAATTTTGAAAATATTCGCATGGAAATTGTTTGTAAGGAAATGAATTAACAAAGCAACTACTGTTACATCATAAGCAAAAGATACGTGCCCATGTGTTGTAAAAATGTCAGCTCTATAGCTTCAGCACATTTCGAGAAAATAATTTAATATTCTGATGATAGGAAGTTGCTCACAAATATCACCTTAAAAGCATAATGCGATAAGAGTTTTGTTATGTAATATTAGTTACACTTAAAACAGATACAGTACCTAGGTAACTTTGTTTTGTACTGTAATATTGTTTTGATTAGTTTATTGATTACTTTTCTAAGGCTAAAGATACCATCAATATAAATTCCAACTTATAATGTCATAATCAATCTCTTTCTTTGGAATATCACTTTCTTTATGAATGATGTGTTTCATTCACTTAATACAGTATAATATTATACTACTATGGAATTTAAGTGAATATTCCTTCTTAACTCTCTATTATGTTATTAAGATTTAAAACACAAGTGCAATATTAAGAAATCAGTGTTAGTACTTTTGTTTTATAGACAATATAGACAATATTAAACAGAAAGAAGCTATATAAAAATAACGACATAAAATTTCACGTTCCGTTTGAAGTTTGTGCACCACTGTTTTCTTAATCCAACAGGTTGGTTATTCATATACACAACCCTTCCTCTTTCCATACTTAGCGCTCTCTGCCCGCGGACGACGTCAAGGTCAGAAAAATGCGCTTGCTTTGACATCGCTGTTCTAGTTCCTCACGTCAACATCATTAATTAACTTAAGCTAATTTCCATTGTCATATCACTTTCAGACCACCAAAAACATAAAATTTATATCAACGATCATTGTACAGGGCTCCTACAAAAGACCTTTCCGGATTCGAACACATGTAATTTAAGTTCTATGAATCTGAGGTGCATGAAAAGAACACCAATGCAAAGAGAAACTCAAAAAGTTTAGCTGTGGTAACATTGTTTTCCTAGTTGGTAACACTGCCTCATAATAGAGCATATAAACAAATTTGTTCATTTTTCAGGCGAAATGGCTGCTATATAGTACAAAAAAGTTTGATTTTCACGTGAACCAGTCCGTTATTAATGTGCAATCGCATTACCGAACAAAGTTTGGTGAAGATCTACCAAGTAAATCCGTAAATAGTACACTGATTTTAAGACTTTAATTGAAAACGATGATGAATTTATTCTACATCTTGATTACACAACTTTTAAAACCATATCACTTTGGGAAACGTATTATGTGTCTTTCACGTGTTAAATTTTGCTACCTCGTTAACAAGTTTCGACCTGCTATTGACCACCATCAGAACTGGTTGTTGCTGGTCTTGGCGCCTTTTGTTTTGTTTCCTGTGGGGGTGTGTTTGTGTAGTGTAATGTGGAGTCAAAGAGTGTGTGTGTTCTAAAATTGAGTTGTGTGTTGAGAATTTCCTTTGGATGTGTTTTTGTGTGATTGTATATTTCATATTGTTCTAGTGTGTTTAGTTTCTGGCTTTTTGGTTGCGTCAAAATGGGTAAGGGGCATGGCGAAGAGATAGTAAAAGACTTAGGGTGGGAATTTCTCAAATCAAGGCGGCGAAAAACCAGACTCACCGCATTGTTTAAGGCACAAATGGGGCACAAAGCATGGACCGACATCAATGCTAGATTAGTGACACCATCATACTTAGGTAGGGCTGATCATATTAGGAAGTTTAAATGCAAGAAACAAAGAACGGATGTAGCAAAATTTTCCTTTGTTAACCGCACAATAGTAGAATGGAACAGCTTACCTGCGGCAATCTTTCAGGGTGGTCCTCTCAAAATCAGTGCATTTAAGGAAAGGTTGAGAAGATTAGAATGAAAAGGTAATTGTAGGTGCAGTGTAATTATCTAAGTTGTGTCACGTAATTAATTAAGCTGATATGTAATTAAGTTGATATGTAAATAAATTAAGATATGTAATTAATTAAGATGATATGTAATTAAGGTGATATGTAATTACTTAAGTTGGTAATAGTTGGGTGTAATATAAGTTAGGATTACTTTTGCTTATTGTAGGCGTTATTATAGCATAGTTTTATTTATAGTCCTAGGTTTAGGGCATCTATTTATTTATAGTTAGAAGTAAATTTACGTTTAGTTTTTTTTTATTTTTAGAACGTTATTTTACGACGCTTTATCAACAGCTTAGATTATTTAGCGTCTGAATGTGATGAAGGTGATAATGTCGGTGAAATGAGTCCGGGGTCCAACACCGATAGTTACCCAGCATTTGCTCATATTGGGTTGAGTGAAAACCCCGGAAAAAACCTCAACCAGGTAACTCGTCCCGACCGGGAATTGAACCCGGGCCACCTGCTTTCGCGGCCAGACGCGCTAACCGTTACTCCACAGGTGTGGACCAATTTACGTTTATTTTAAATTTTTTTATTGCTGTAATTATTGTAAATTTTTATTAATATGCTAATATTATTGTATATTATATAACACTGCCACCGGGTGTATACCCAATTGTAGTGTTAATAAATAAATAAATAAATAAATAAATAAATAAATAAATAAATAAATAAATAAATACATACATACTTACATAATCGTACATTCCATACTTTTCGTTCATCTTGTATACTGATATTCCTCTCTACGATCAATATGGAATTACCTGTTATAACGAATACTAAATAAATATATTTGGTTTTATAAAGTTTACAACTGAACTAAAACCTTTCTCTAGAAATCTAGATGAATAGTAATAAAAAATTCATTCTACATGTCTGAAATCATGTTTTATTTCTTCCTCTCAGTCTGAAATTTAAAATAGAACATATAATGCTGTTCCTTCCATTCCCAAATAATATCAATAAAATCTATAGTCTGGCTATGACCGGCCACGAACCAACCTACATCTGTGGTAAGGGGAGAAGTTGCAGAGATAAAAGGGGAAAAAAAATTTCGTGACAAACTATAGTCCGGATCAGATTATTTAGGCCCGATTGTATAAACCATTTAATCTTAGATCAGAGGTTAAATTGATCCTTTTTTCAGCTGAACTTGGAATTTTGTGTTGTATAAAGTCTAATCTGAGATTAATTTGTCTCAAACTAAAGTCAACTTTGACTGAAGAAATTTCTCCGATTAAGTTAGACGATCCAAGTTCAGTTATTTCTTTTCTGTTTGAAATATACGAGTGACAGATTGTGCAAATAAAATATCCATTATTATTAATATTAATACATATGTTAGGTACATATATATATTTCTTTCAATTTCTTGCCTTAATACACAAACATTCTTATATTTTATAAGGCTCTATCGTGTTCAGCAGTATCAAATAACATAACCTATAATTATATTATGTTTATAACAACCATTAATTATTAATGGATATGATAGGTACATATATATATTTCTTTCAATTTCTTGCCTTAATACACAAACATTCTTATATTTTATAAGGCTCTATCGTGTTCAGCAGTATCAAATAACATAACCTATAATTATATTATGTTTATAACAACCATTAATTATTAATGGATATGATAGGTACATTCATAAATGTTCAATTAACTGTATTACTAAACGAAAATTGTCGTTTTATGAAGCTTTATTATGTTTAGCAGTATCAAACACCATAACATGATAACAACTTGGAGAACGGTCAACCTTCTTCTTATTGTCCGCCATTATTTACACTGCAAAAAAAAAAAACAGTGTCTCCAACAGAGTGTAATACGGAAAGTTGCGAAAAAGTAGTTGTAAAGTCGCTAGATTTCTCATTATCAACAAAGAAAGATTAAATTTTGTCACCATGGGGTGCTAAAAAGGCCACTAAATGCCTATTTAAGCAATATAAAAGTTAAAAGAAATTGTTGTTGAAAAAGAGTTAAAATCGCTTGATTGGCAACACTGAACAAACCTGTATACAATGGTGCGCGCATCACGTATTTCACCTGTTTATGCGATGTTGTCAAATCCTTTTCGCGTGAATTTAGATTGCATTTGAACCAAGGTAATTTGATCGCAGAAAAGTTTTATACAATAGAAGAAGTGTCTGAACTCGGTTTACTTTTCGATCTTCGATCAAAGTTGATCTTTGGTCAGGGAGTTTTATACAATTGGGCCTTAATACCGTAAGGGTGAAACCTAACCATTTTCCCCCTATTACTACATATGCTAGTGAATTATAGTGATTTTCTAGCTTTCAGGTTGAATTTTCTTTTACCAACTTCGTTTCGAATTTCGGGTACTGACAAATAATACAACTGGCAGTTATTTTCTAACTGTTATGTTGGCATCAATAACTTCGGTTTGCAGTAAAGTAAACTGATGAAAATGCAAGTACCTAGGCTTGTGAATTAACAATTAATTAGTAATACCGATATTAATATTAATATCAATACACAATTCAGTTCTGTTGCGTTATGATTCCAATTCAACTCTATAATCAGCTAAGTGTAATTAAACAAGAAATAGCTTATAGACCTACATTGTATGAAACATGCACGTACATATATTTGACATTTTAATGAAATTCCTTCGTGTTTAGATTTTTATTAAAATGTCCAAGAGAGGAAATAGCATGGTAACGATTTCTCCAAGAAAGAAACTGCTTAAAAATATTTTAAGCTATACATTTTAAAGTGGTGTTCTGTTTTCGGAATTCGTACTAATCATTTCACGTGATCAAACTACATTTTTAGGTTAGGTCTCGTGAATCGTGAACAGTTTATACGATGAAAGAGTAATGGAACGGAGAAAAATTCTCTCCGGCGCCGGGATTTGAACCCGGGTTTTCAGCTCTACGTGCTGATGCTTTATCCACTAAGCCACACCGGATACAACTCCGACGCCGGTTAGAATCGTCTCAGATTAAGCTCCAACCTCAGCACATGTATGGACTTCGGTCCTGCGTTCATAGACATCTATGACGTAGTGCAGAGGGCGGCCACTAGAGGGAACCCAAGAGTTGGAGCTTAATCTGAGACGATTCTAACCGGCGCACAGTGTGAAATTTCGCCAATCTAGCTGGCCAAAAATATTTGTCGCTTCTATAAGCACGAGTAGTAATGTTTTATGTTACAATAACATGAGATTACCCTTGTTCTATCATTTGAAGACAGTTTCAGATGCGCGAGGTTTCTGAACTCGCGAGGATGTCGGTTCGAATCTCTACGGATTACAAAAAAATATGTTACATTTTGGAATTGGCATAGAATATTCTTAAATTGGGCAATTGGAAAAGAAAAATTACTGTAGGTAATGTTCAATATTTTAAAAATAATTTTACTACTTCTTTAACCAGAAATAATTATTTTGCGTTAAGTGTTGGAGGGATAATTATCGGACAATTATAATACTGACACATACACATTTTAGTCATTGTCTTAGCAGATATGGAAAAACCTACTGTATTTTAACTCACATATATTGTATCTAACATCTAGAATCTTAAACATTTTCACAATACATCACACTTTAGAACATAATAAAATATATAAAATATTATTGTCCAGCAGTGGGGAAATAAAGACATGTTAGCCAGTAGTTTATAAGTGAATGAAATTACACTTAAAAGTAACATTTAATAATGTATGTATGTATGTATGTATGTATGTATGTATGTATGTATGTATGTATGTATGTATGTATGTATGTATGTGTGTGTATGTATGTATGTATTCACACTGCAATGGGTATATACCCGGTGGCAGTGGTAACTAATTACACTCAATAAAGACAATAAACACAATTAATAAAAAATACAATTAATAATAATACTAATAATTAATACTTACTTACTTACTTACAAATGGCTTTTAAGGAACCCGAAGGTTCATTGCCGCCCTCACATAAGCCCGCCAGCGGTCCCTATCCTGTGCAAGATTAATCCAGTCTCTATCATCATACCCCACCTCCCTCAAATCCATTTTAATATTATCTTCCCATCTACGTCTCGGCCTCCCTAAAGGTCTTTTTCCCTCCGGTCTCCCAACTAACACTCTATATGCATTTCTGGATTCGCCCATATGTGCTACATGCCCTGCCCATCTCAAACGTCTGGATTTAATGTTCCTAATTATGTCAGGTGAAGAATACAATGCGTGCAGTTCTGTGTTGTAATAATAATAATAATAATAATAATAATAATAGTAATAATAATAGTAATAGTAATAATGATAGTAATAATAATAATAATAATAATAACAATAGCATACTAAATATAATAATTGAATAAACAGAAAATAAATACTCTTGTGTAAATGGAGATAGAGCAGACTGAATCACACAAACAGAACATAATACGAAATAGAAATATTAAAAAAAGAATGAAGACGGTAAGAAACCAATAATACTAACTTAAAATAAAATGAATAATAAAATATTAATATAATAAAGCAGGGATATATTAAAATACTGACTGACATTTAAATTAAAACAGGTAATATCTAAGCAAGAGAATATTTTCAGACCAACAAATGCTTAAAACTCATTATCACTCTCACTATCTCCAGCATTAAAGGGAATGTCAGGGTCCGTAAGCAACTTTATAGCGGTGATAAATCAACATGTGTTGTGTGCCGAAACTTTCTGAGACTGGAGATGATAGGATCACTTGAAATCAACATCATAGAAAGTATATCTCTGTTAGTATGGATTCTTGACATCTTTCCAGTATGATTCTGCCTGTATCTTCTACAGTCCTTGTTGCGAGCCTCTTGTGCTTCTTCCGATAGTTGACCTATTGTAGCATGAAATTACTTACAATTTCTGGGCCATGTACCAGGATCTTATGAACAGATACTGCCATATAATACCATGGATATACATTAATGTACAGTTCTCTTGTTTGATTTAAATATTGTTTGAATTTATTTTCATTGGTGTCCTAATACTATTTAGAACATCCTCTTACACACTTGGTAATCTATGAACTGTATGGTCCAATAATTACTGTAATTTAATTTCTGCATTTACTTCTGTGATCGAAATACTGTCCTCTAGAGGGTAGCATGCTTCTTTTGCCTGACGTAAAATGTAGTAGGAAGGATATATCAGTGATCCTAATTATTTTGCATTGTTGTACACAATTTTACATTATTGTACGTAAGATTGGCACTAACATAGAAGGATAATGCCTGTTCAGGAGTAATTTGCTTCGGTTTTGATTCGAATAACTGCCTGGCTTTTTATTTTTGTTGCTCTTTTAAGGGAAGCTAGGAACAGTTCTTTAACAATGTTAGCAGCATCTCTTTACCCTAAATGTTTAAGATCTAGTTCAGCTGCTAACATTACAGCTCCGGAACCTTGCCCCTGAGAAAAAGGTTTAGCTTTCCGTCTCTTACTCCTGTAACTACTATCGTCAAAGAATAATTTTGGCCTACCTTACTTGAACCCGATTTGTTCGTAAATTCTGCACAGTCCGATTTCATGTTTCTATGTATTTCTGCTGCGATCCAATTAAAAAAAATTGATGCATCCGTCTTCCACACTTAACCCACTTGTTATTAAACTGCATCGAACTTTTTGAAAAAAAAAAATTCATTTTATTAAGAGTTGTTTTATTACATTCTCCTATATCCAAAGCCTGAAGCAGCGAGTCCAGTATTTTTGTATTCCTTGTTTGTTTGGAGCTACTACGCCACACTTCAAACAGCCTCCGCCTTGCAATTGAAGTGCGCGAGTCTGAAAATGACAAACTTCCGCACATTTCCGCACTTTGAGATTTTGCATGCATATTTAAAACAAATCGATCTTCATAATTATGTAAATTCCAGAGTTTGGAACTTTTTGGAAATTTTCAAAACTCTATTTAAAGTAGAAAATATTGTTTTAAATCCTATTTTTTTGGCCATTTTAAACTTAATGCTGTGGCTTATTAGTATAAAACAAATTATTTAAATATATATAGGATTAAATTGCATACCTTCCTCTGCATTTTCCATGTTTCACTTTTAAGATACCACGCTTCTGACAAAAGTTACACAGCTTCTTCTTATGGTGCGCTGAACGGAACTGAGAACGGCAACCGAAGCCTTATCTCGAGGCGTATGTTTATGCTTGTGCTGAGTGTAAACTATGATGACCCTTGCCAAACAAAATGCAGAACAAGATACTTCAGACATTTAAGAATAAAATGTACTGCAGCATGAATCTCAATTTTCGAAGTCAAAAATTGACTTTTGGCCAGCTAGATTGGCGAAATTTCACACTGTGCGGCGTCGGAGTTGTATCCGGTGTGGCTTAGTGGATAAAGCATCAGCACGTAGAGCTGAAAACCCGGGTTCAAATCCCGGCCCCGGAGAGAATTTTTCTCCGTTCCATTACTCTTTCATCGTATGATGACGCAGAATATCTGCCTGGAAATATCACATGTACTTCGGTACATTAAAATAATATATATGTGAACAGTTTAGTTAAAGCAATGAATTTCATGTTGCCAGACAAAATATATTTTAATATTAGATCATACTGATACTATGGGTGTTCATTTCAAAGTGTGTTATGACGTCACTGTTGATGAGTCAGCGATTTGAAGCGAGTTTCAGCTTTGGTGTCAGAGAAGTAGCCTATTAATCAAGGCGTTCAATCCTAACTTGAGAACGTGTACGGTATAACTTGAACGACGTAGCAACAGATGGCGGTCTGTACGGTCTGTGTGCTACCATAACTTCTTTCGAACTGTGTTTTGCGCGGCCAAGTCGTACGCAGGGTATGTGTTATCATCGGTTGCGTACGGCAACATTCCACAAATCAAATGCTCCGTGTCCATGTTGACCGTCGAAGTTAATGTCAACAAATACTAAGCAATCGTCTTAACCCTCTCCCCATATCCTGACAGTAAGAAAAAAACTCACCTCAGTACATGTTTCGAAACAGTTCACATTCCTGTCACGGTACGCATCGGTAAGTACTCTTTAGAATGAACGCCGTACTTGCTAGGCAACTTCTCTGGCAGATAAGTAATACACCTCTGCGGAATTGTACGAAGATTGAATTCTCTAGGCTCATCGACTAGCTACGTGACGGCATACAGCGAGCCATGACACACTTTGAACTGAACACCCAGTAGTTACCAACATAATATGCGAGAAGTCCAGGAGGAAAATATACTATTTCACAAATTATTGAATAATGTAGAAAACACCTCGCAATAGCCTATAAAGATGAGATGTGATAGGCCTAAATAATTGAGACACGTAGTTATTGTTACTGTATTATTATTGTTACTGTATTATTATTATCATTATTATTATTATTATTATTATTATTATTATTATTTCAGTACGTAGCATTGTGATTTTTCTCTCTTTGGTGATAACTGGTATTAGTTGGCAACACTGAAGAGACGGTCAAATTAGATTTTTAGGAACTACACTTACGTGATCCTCACTATATGCAAAATCTTAGAAAGAAGGTCAATTCGATTTGTAATATTCGTCGCCGTACAACACGACCTGCACGATTTCATATCACCTTGAAATACTGATACATCGACACGTCGATAAAAGTTCTTCGCGCCATTTGCGGCAATATACTAATAAATATGACCGCGGTAATGGAGCAAACACTCAAGAAGGGAAAAAGACATGCGAAGAGGCACTACAGGACCCATTAATGACTCGTTGCACCGCACCTCTTTTCTTTTATTCGAACTCCCCCTTTCATCTTCACCTTTCCCTGCTTGTTTACTTATTTTCTTTTTGCATTAGAAGGGAAGCGGACAAGCCTCCGTAATGAACGTATAAGTACATTTCGCTTCCTATCTCCTCTCCAGTTTCAGAGATAGGAAAGGTCTGATGGCGGTAAGGGAAAAGAGGTTTCTTCTTCTTTTTATAGGTCTCAGAGACAATTATCGTAATGGCAATTGCATAATCTACCGCTCGCTCCACTCTAATGTTTCACGAAATTGGTCCCTCAAAAAGCCACTGCATGTTAAGGCATGACGTCACAGCTCTCTAATCCTTGCGCTTTCTCTCTTTTTATGAATACCAATACAGAACTACCAGTATCATTCTCCGGAAGAAAGAGAAAGAGAACGGCCGCACGAAATAGGACGCCAGTTTTATACATAAACCTTCATTCTTGAAGATAGGGTAAATTTACAACATCCAATTTGTTTCTTATCATTTAATTCAAGATTAGAAGAATAGAAACAATACAGAAGAAATACAGAGGGCTTTGTAAAAATTTTAATTCAACCCATTATGAGTTCAGATACTTTAAAAAAATGTTTTCTTTTCTGTTATAACGAATCTCTAAGAATTAAACATTTTTGCTTGCATTGTTTTATAATTGAGTAGCATTAGCCTACAGTGAACGAAATAAGGCAATAAAACAATAAGCATTGAAACAGAAATGTTGCTAATATTCCCGTTGGACAGATGTTATGAATATAAATAGCAATCATAGCTAGCATACAGTTTAATTGATGTTATCTCCATATACGATATAATAGCACTTGTACTGAGTATAAGAAAAGGCATTCTATCAAATTTTAATAACGATAAATCTTGAAAGAATAGGGCCATTGGCAGTGTTGCCAATTCACAGATTTTCCGCTAATCTGGACTTTTTTAGTGTTCGTTTAGAACAGCGGTGACCAATACTCGAGCTGCAGTGCTAACATGCGACAAACAGCTATTGAAGTAAGGAGACGGAAGAAAGGTACCTGGCATGAAAACTACAGCCAGTGGTGGTTCCTGTACTAACATCTTGAACAATCCCGCGGATAAAAATCTCAAGCTTTGCTGTTTCAGTAATGGGACTGCTATCATCAAGAGTCAGTGAATAATATACGATTTTTCTTGCTTCTTTTTTTAAACTTCCTCTTGAATATAGTCAGGAATTTTCTCAGTTCTTCTCTCGATACTTGGTGGAGAAATTCGTAGTTTTTCAAAATTAAAAACTTCTTACAGACAAGTTATTTAAGGTATTTTAATCATTAATCTTTTGTGAAATTCTGTTCTATTAAAAGGCTTTAGATTACAGTTATTTCAAATCCCATTAGGTAGCTGAGTTCCTTACATTTCTTTATCTCGTCTTTCTCTTCCTGGCTATGATTTAAGACATGTCAATATCTGGCGTTTAACAGTTCGTTGGCACATAATATTGAATCAGTTTTTCTACAATACTATTATTAAATGGATAACTAATAAATAGTTACCCTCAGCTAAAGATTAAGAAGATTAACATTGAGATAAAACCTAATAATTTTATCCTTCTAGGGAGAAGATTTTAAAATATTAATATTCATGCACGTACAGACAATAAAATTATAGAAACACATACTTAGTAGTCAGTAATAATAATTAATAATACATTATTCAGCGTGGCAATTAATGTTTCTAATTGAACTGTTGAGCAAAGTAAACATATTACATTCCGCGCCATTCATAAAATATTTTGATATGATACCTCTTGCATAAAAGGGGAGATCTATAACTGAAACTTGATTAATATATTTCAGTATTATTTGTATTTATCCTGGTAATAATGAACAGTTTGACTCGCAGACATTTTGTTTCTGCAGCATTAACTTCCCATGATTTTACGAGAAGATTCGAAGAGAACGGCAGTTACGTAATCTTCAGCTCCCCCTACTACCAATAATGCATAACACAATGTCAATACGGCGGTTGCTGTCGTCTGCGTTACAACGAACTTTCCTGTTGATTTTCGAGTTCGTCATTTTTTCCGGTTATTGTTTATTTTTTTTATTAGGTTATTTTACGACGCTTTATCAACATCTACGGTTATTTAGCGTCTGAATGAGATGGAGGTGATAATGCCCGTGAAATGAGTCCGGGGTCCAACACCGAAAGTTACCCAGCATTTGCTCATATTGGGTTGAGGGAAAACCCCGGAAAAAACCTCAACCAGGTAACTTGCCCCGACCGGGAATCGAACCCGGGCCACCTGGTTTCGCAGCCAGACGCGCTGACCCTTACTCCACAGGTGTGGACTCCGGTTATTATATGCTTATTTAAGTTGTGTTAACTCTCGCTAGTGGTTTTATATTTTATTTTATCCGTCTTACTATTTACTTCATTATTGTAAATATTTTTGTTTTATCACTACTATTATTATTATTATTATTATTATTATTATTATTATTATTATTATTATCAATATTAACATTATTATTATTTTGTATTACAATCTTTGTATCATTTCTGTCACGATTATTCTATTATTATTATTATTATTATTATTATTACTATTATTCCTATCATCAGCATTATTATTTGATCCCTGTAAAATTTATGTAGACTACTGGACTGTAACCCTAGCACGAGCATATCCTCATTTCGGGTATCTATTCATATGTATTCATTTCAAATGTGAATTGTAAATAAATTTGAATTTGAATTTTGTCCGACAGAACAACAAAAAAATTCTCCTTCTCATTCTTTACTAAACCACCTCTTACTGCTTGCAGAGACAGAGTTTGTAGAGCGACATGATACCGCCACTGCTTGCCTTCAGTATATGAAACACACAGCAATGTACTGGAAACTTCTCGTACCCGTTTGAATGTCGATGTAATCACGACACCCGCTTTGGTCACCGCTGGTTTAGAAGGTAAAATATTTGTATCGCTGATATATGCATTTAGCGGGTATTTTTAGTGCTCACAGCTGTAAAATAATCTCATTTTTTCGTTGACAACACAGCAGTTTACCAGATGCTGCAGTTTCATAGCTAGTTTTTAAGACTCTAGTTGGCAACACTACTCATTGGCCTATTCTGTCCTCAGTCTTAAGAGTAAAGTCATGAACCGCTTCCAAGCATCGGGAATTCCTGATTTTATTGTCGGCAAGGTGCAAAATCACCACTTAAAGCAACATAAGGTACCGACGTATTTTCGGGACAACGAGAGAAATTCGTGACCAAAGATTACGCTTGTACATGGGTTTTAATCAAGCTTGGAAAGCATACCTGGTCAAGTTCCTTCAGAGATCTACTTCTAACTGTAAGGCAAACATCAGATAACCCTATGAAGAATCCTCCGTTATACCTACAAAATATCAATTCCATCGACTGCAAATGATAAACGTCGTTAAATAATCTATTCAAAGACAACACAGTATAAAACGAAGACAAACAACGCACATTCGTCTTAAGAAGGGAATATAAATCTTCACTTTTCTACAGGGATTCGAACCGAAGTCTGGTTCATTTGTAACTCTATACGGTATCAATTGAGCTACATTAGAGAATGAGAACATCAATAATACACTTATAGAGGGGATATGGAGCCTCCCTAAGTATTTCAGCTAAAGTAAGCTTTTTATGCAACCGTCATGAAATGAGTTGCGTGCCGACTGTGTTGCCAGGGTAAGTCGACTACACTAATCGCAGAAATACGCATTCCTCTCCAGCCAACAAATTCAAATGGATACCATGCCTATGATTGGTCCCCGCCTTATTTAAAAGATCTACTTGAGTTATCATGTCTCGAACAGGATGAGATCCTAAGGGGCTCTCAGTTTTCTCAGCAGATCACCATAGCTCCTATCTACTAATCTTTAGACAAATCGCAAGGAACATTCACCACGGCAGACGGCTGCATCGGCGTCGCGCAAACACAAATAGTGCCTTGTTTTTCGAAACGGAAATTATAATAAAAGGGATTGTGGAGAGTGTTGGTAAAATGAGGAGGGAAAAACGGATAGGTGCAAATCCTCCAGTGTCGAGATATGAACTCGGATCCGCGGTCGTCGTAAAGTAGCGTTTAACATCATCGTTTACTACTAGAGTTCTCCTAAAGATATGGTAATAATTAGACCACAGGACTTCATCCACTAAAAAACTGAAAATATGCATGCAACTATGCAGTAAAAACTGTTGCAATATGAGCTAAAAATTGAAATACACTTTAGAGGTTTATTTAGTTTAATTTATTGTGATATACCGTAAATGCAGTAACAAATATAAATGATACTCGCGAGGAAATTAAACTCCAGAATAAATATGGGAAATGCCTGTTATTACTTGGTTGAGAAGCTTTTAACTTCCAGTCTGCTGTCAAAAAATCTGAAAGTTAGAATTTATAAAACAGTTATATTACCGGTTGTTCTTTATGGTTGTGAAACTTGGACTCTCACTTTGAGAGAGGAACAAAGGTTAAGGGTGTTTGAGAATAAGGTGCTTAGGAAAATATTTGGGGCTAAGAGGGATGAAGTTACAGGAGAATGGAGAAAGTTACACAACACAGAACTGCACGCATTGTATTATTCACCTGACATGATTAGGAACATTAAATCCAGACGTTTGAGATGGGCAGGGCATGTAGCACGTATGGGTGAATCATAGAAATGCAAATAGAGTGTTAGTTGGGAGGCCGGAGGGAAAAAGACCTTTGGGGAAGCCGAGACGTAGATGGGAAGATTATATTAAAATGGATTTGAGGGAGATGGGATATGATGGTAGAGATTGGATTATTCTTGCTCTGGATAGGGACCAATGGCGGGCTTATGTGAGGGCGGCAATGAACCTCCGGGTTCCTTAAAAGCCAGTATGTAAGTAAGATATACCGTAAATGAAAATAATTTTAAATAATAATATTGTAGTCAAGTAATCATCATTTCTATTATACTGGGTGTTCAGTTCAAAATGTGTCATGGCTCGCTGAATGCCGTCATGTGGCTAGCTGATGAGCCTAGAGAATTCATTCTTCTTACATTTCCGCAGAGGTGTATAACCTAAGAGGCAGAGAAGTTGCCTAGCAAGTACGGCGTTCATTCTGAAGAGTACGTACCGATACGTAAGGTAATGCCGGTAGTGGCAGGAATGTGAACTGTTTGGAAATACGTACTGTCGGTGTATGGGGAGAGGGTTAAGACGATTACTTACGTACAGTATTTGTTGACATTAACTTCGACGGTCAACATGGACACGGAGCATTTGATTTGTGTTGTGGAATGTTACCGTACGCAACCGATGATAACAAATACCCTGCGTACGACTTGCCGGCGCAAAACACAGTTCGAAAGAGGTTATGGTAGCATACAGACCGTACAGACCGCCATCTGTTGCTACGACGTTCAAGTTATACCGTACACGTTCTCAAGTTCAAATTGAAGAACTTAAATAATAGGCAATTTCTCTAACATATAAGCTGAAACTCGCTTTAAATCGGTGACCCAACAACAGTGACGTCATGACACACTTTGAAATGTACACCCAGTATGTATTTTTCTACAAATGTATTAATTACTAATTTTATATCCTAGCTACATGTATTTGAATTGGTACATTTTACCAACGATTTCTCCATGGTCTCTACTGTGAACATTCTCTTATCTGTCAGTATTAATTTAAAATTGCAGGAAACTATCTCTCTTTATCACATGATGTGAATGATACATACTTGTAAGGAGAAATATTCTCAATTTCAGTGACTGTTTCACATTTTTTACTGAGAATGTCAGCAATATGAAGCATTCCTTTACAGTCAGGATTATTCTCTAACACACGCTTAAATTTTGCAGCCACTCTTTTACCTTCTGATCCAGGAACTGCTTCCAGCAAGTCTTTTACCTTTTGCACAACTGCAAGGGATTCCTGTTAGGGGAGTAGCCACATTTTCCAGCATGGCAATGCTGTTCTCTATCCCGGAGAAATTAGCTGGCACATAAAAGTGCTCGTTCCGGAGATTCTTTTTTCACAGAAATTGTATACATCTTGCAATTATTTATATTTTTATCACAGAGAAATTTTGAAATTATATAATAAATCGGGAAAAACAAGGAAAGATATTAATATATGCATTAACATATGAGAGGGTCCGAAGTAAAGGGGTACAAGTGACATTTCTAGGAACATGAGTTAAGTGCTCCAAGGCAAACTAAAACGTGTAAAATTTTAGTGGCAAACCACATAACACACTAAAACTGAAATAAAAATTTTCACGGAATTTACGAAAGCTTAAGTACTTTCAATCACATTTTCTAAGAAAATATCTTAAGTGCACTTATATCCTTTTGTTTCTGACCCTCTCATATGTAAAATAATAATATTGAGTAATATTATACATACCGATTTTATATTATCATATTTTTCTCTTAAATCAAATGCACGGGACTTCTGACCGTACGTGCTTTGTACCCAAAACAAGTCCTCCTTTGTAGGTTATCCCCCCACCTATGATTATATCCACTACTCTCTAAGAGAACACACATATTAAAATGAAAATGGCACAATAATACACATGATATATAATATATCCTAACCTAAAAGACATAAAATTGTACAGTTGGGTGGATACTATTATCCCTTCCTCAGTTCGCGTCACAAACTTCAACAGCTGAAGTTCTAATCTTCCTCGCCTTCAAGAGGAACAATCCAGTCTTTTGTTCCCATTCTCTATTCCCCTTGAGGTCAAGACATGCAAACGAACTCCTATTCTGATTTAGCGTCGAGGGTGCTAGATATTTTCTCCGTACATATTCCAATTCGACACACTGTAATAAAATATGTTTATAGGAGTCCTTTTCTCTGCAAAGCGGACAAAGACGCTCCCCTTCTTCGTTGACAATTTTATTACCCTTCCATGCCCCCAATCTTAGCCACGCTAAACCTGCTCTGCTGTCTTTGTTACAAGAATTTATGTAGTCACACCTCCCCCAGTTAATTATTAGATCTAATTGTAAATGTAGTGAGGACTTTTCCGAACATTGGGGCTCTACCTCTTGCCTCTCGATATCAATTAAACGCATCTTGACATTACGCCATACATTCCAACAAGATAAAAAAAATACCAGGACATTCAACAAGTAATGGCAACAGTGCTGTAAATAAGGGCTCCTGGCGGTGAGCATCAGAATCTTTTAATAGGTTACGTAATAAAGGAGCGATTATTGCATAAATGTGGACTATGTTGTTGGCCAATCTTAAGGACCTTGGATTTCCATTCTCCAGTCGTGGAAGGGGGTTTCCGGTTCTCAGTCGTTGATCCAAAGGTACAGGCAGGTTAATATTATATATTTTAATAAAAATAAAATGATGTCCCTGTACAAAATAAAGTTGGTTTCATTCGAACGTAAAAAACCACGAACGGCGAAGATCGACTTTTACTTTTTCACACATGAATAAAAACATGCAAATTCCGCGGTCTAATAATAATCACACAGGTTTGATATAGTAGTAATAGACAAAATGATGAAGCTGTAACACAATGCGGCAAACCTGATAGTCCTGTTATTGTAGACACAAGTTTCTTGAGCACAGAAGTACGACAGCTCGAGCTTCCGCTCTGTGCAGCTAAATATTCGTAGAAAATAATTACAGCAAGAGTTTCCATTGAACACCGGCGGAATGCCTGCGTTGCTTCCACAATGAAAACAGCATTAGGGAAATCCTTTATAAGCAAACAGCGAGTGTATGCCGGCCCCTTATTAAGCGAGGTCGATAAATCAAGCGGACAGAAAAGTGGAACGTAACAGAATACATTATAGCATTCGTGACACCAGGAAACAATAGCAACCAAATCATAACTCTCCAAAGACATAAACATACACTATCGATTTATATGGACACTACTCTGTAATTCTGCCAGGATACTTTGCATATTACTTCCTGCAGCGGTTCTGGAATCGCTCTAATGTCTTGAGATTCCATTCGCAATTTAGTATCATGCGAAGAGCAATAAAACTATATTCCTTGGTATAGTGATATAATCCCAAGCTAGCATAACTCAAAAGCATTCTGATAAGATTTCGAGCAATCATTAAACATATGGCATTGCCATCTACCGGGAGGGACAGAATCACCCTTATACACTGCACTAATCAGGCTGTTATGCACCCATTATGGAATGAGTTGCGTGCCGATAGTGCTACTCGGATAGTCCAACTCCATCATCAGAAGAACCAACAAGTTCGAATGCTGTTGATGAGCCATATCTCACAGATCCGCCTGAGTCTTCAAATGCCCTGGTCTGGTCAACTCTTACTTACTTACTTACTGGCTTTTAAGGAACCCGGAGATTCATTGCCGCCCTCACATAAGCCCGCCATTGGTCCCTATCCTGAGCAAGATTAATCCATTCTCCATCATCTTATCCCACCTCCTCAAATCCATTTTAATATTATCTTCCCATCTACGTTTCGGCCTCCCTAAAGGCCTTTTTCCCTCCGGCCTCCCAACTAACACTCTATTAGCATTTCTGGATTCGCCCATACGTGCTACATGCCCTGCCCATCTCAAACGTCTGGATTTAATGTTCCTAATTATGTCAGGTGAAGAATACAATGCGTGCAGTTCTGCATTGTGTAACTGTCTCCTTCTCCTGTAACTTCATCCCTCTTAGCTCCAAATATTTTCGTAAGAACCTTATTCTCAAACACCCTTAACCTATGTTCCTCTCTCAAAGTGAGAGTCCAAGTTTCACAACCATACAGGACAACCGGCAATATAACTGTTTTATAAATTCTAACTTTCAGATATTTTGAGAGCAGACTGAATGACAAAGGCTTCTCAACAGAATAATAACAGGCATTTCCCACATTTATTCTGCGTTTAATTTCGTCTCGAGTATAATTTATATTTGTTACTGTTGCTCCAAGATATTTGAATTTTTCCACCTTTTCAAAGAATAAATTTCCAATTTTTATATTTCCATAAATTATTATTATTACTAGGACTACTATTAATAATATTAATGGCGCTACCACCATTATTATGACGACTACTTACACACTTCCGATGCTCTTTTTCCGATGATAAAATAACTAGCGAAGTCATGGGACACAGTAATAAAATTAAACACAATAGCAATAAGTGAGCCTTTGTGTCTGAACTCTAAAAATGACTTCAACATACGATGATTCAATCAGTCCTCCCATTAGCCCAGAGGCTACCAGACTTTGGTAGCGTCCGCACTGTCTGAATGGAAGAGTCGTCGAGAACGAGCTGATTCCGATGATATTAAATATTGGAGAATTTATATGAAAAATTGCCAAGCAATTTCATTTTTCTTCTTCGTGGAACAACTTCAATAGTTCCTAAAGTAATTTACTTTTTCATTGTGATGGAAAGCAGCATGACAAAGAAACGACGTAGAGACCGTTAATTGCAAATAACGTTAGGTAGAGAAATGCGCTTTATGTCATGTCAATAGTACGAAAACATATTTTATCGAAATAACGACTTTTTCAAATCATTTCAGGATTTGGGCTCTGTTGGTCTCACATTCATTTTGCTCTAATTCTACCAATTTCTGTCTTTCCTATTGCCTGATATTTTATCACCGAAAGCTATTCTTGTCATATATACATTATTATTGTTGGCATTAACAATATTATTATTATTATTATTATTATTATTATTATTATTATTATTATTATTATTATTATTATTATTATTATTAGGTACAACGGAATGGGAAGATAAACAAGGATTATTATCTATCACTATCATTATCTTCTAGAACTGAAGTAAGAGTCATCGCTTTGGATCTATTTACAGATATATACTACGGTTAAAATCGTAAGTTACCTACTTATTTATCGTAACTTATACAGGGTGCGGCATTTAACGTTTCCCATTTTAAGTACTATCAGGGGCTGGAATGCTTTACCTGCAGACTTACTAAAGGCTTTACCAACAACCAAAAATGTATTTAAAAATAGGCTTAAGGACCTTACTAATAGACGGTAATTATACAGAGTACTTAAAGGGTGTAAATGATATGTTGTTATTGAAGTGTTGTATCAGTGAAGAAATATGTTGTGTCAGTGAAGTGTGTTGTATCAGTGAAGAAGTATGTCGTGTCAGTGAAGTGTGCTGTGTAAGTGAAACGTGTTCCTGTTAGTGAAGCTGTATAGGTTATAGTGGCAGTGCAAAGTATTTGAACAGTGAAATGTTTTTGAAGTGTTAGTGAAATCAGGATAGAATCAGTGAAATGTGTCGTAGTTCCAGTGCAGTGAGTGAGTTGACAGCGAAATGAGTGTAATGTTGAAAGGTACTTGTGCAGATATGAACATATACTCGTGGGTTTTAGTTCGATCTTAGTTTTAAGATACAAATTAGAATATTTCAAATGTTATTTTAAGTGATCGTTTCATTTAATTTAGTATATTCCCTGTTGTTATTATTATTATTATTATTAGTATTATCATTAATTGTATTTTTAATTAATAAGTTTATTATTGTCATTATTGAGTGTAATTAGTTACCACTGCCATCGGGTATATACCCACTGCAGTGTGAATAAATACATACATACAAGTTGGCGATTCTGTTCACATTTTTGGCAAAACATGTTTGCAAACACAGGGATTCGGTGTAGCAAAGCCATGGATTTAGTTAGCCACATCCCAACACAGGGATTCGGTGTAGCAAAACCTTTAGTTAACCATGGAACGTTGGCCGGTGCAACAGCGCATTTTCTGTGTTGAACAGTTTGTTTCAACCAAGTCAATGGTTGCTGTCCAGCGCGAGTTTAGGCGGTTTTTTGGTGATAATCAACGTGGAGTTGCACCATCACGAAAAATAATCAGTGTGTGGGTGAGTCAGTGGCGTGAAACGGGATCGGTTCAAAACAAAGCTCGAGTTCGTCAGAAAACGGCGCGGACTCCTGATAATGTCGAACGTGTGAGAACAGCTCTGCAGAGAAGTCCGTATCGTTCCGTGCGGCGTAACTGGAACATTCAGCGCCTGTGGTTTCAACAGGATGGAGCCACATCCCACACAGCACGTGTTTCAATGAACACACTTCGTGCTGCTTTCCCTGGGGGACTTATCTCCAATTAGGTGACATTCAGTGGCCCTCTGTTTCCCCTGATCTCACTGCACCAGACTTCTTTTTGTGGGGGTATCTTAAGAGTAAGGTCTGCGGTCGTATCCTTCATGATATCGAGGACCTTAAAACCGCGATTCGTGAAGAAATTGCTGATGTTACACCTGAAACATTGCGGCGAGTAATGGCCGGTATGCAGGGAAGATTGCAACAATGCATTGACGCCAATGGAGGACATCTTAAAGACATTATTTTCAAAACATAATATGTACTGTAATTCCAAGATTATAATGGTTGTAAACTGATTAATTTCTTGTAATTTACTTGTAAACTAAATAAGTTATGGGGGTTTGAAAATAGGAAACGTTAAATGCCGCACCATGTACAATAGCAATTTCAGAGCTGAATATTGAAAACTAAAATTGTTACGTCTTTGCTAACATATTTACGAGGTAGAAACTGGAAGAACATAGGCTATAACATAATCTTGTTTTGTACATGTACGGATATCTCTGCTAACAATATAAATGTTAACAATTTTCTTACTTACAGTACAATTATTCGTCGTAAAGGAAGAATCAAGTAATACCAACCTGAAACAGAAAGAAATCGATGTATTAATTGAAATATCAAGTGAAACTTGAATAGCATGTTGATAATGATTTTGAAAGTTTTCTGATAATCATCAAATTGCAGATTAATGTTATTACAAAGAAAATTAAGTACGGAACTGAACATAAAATTAATTGATAATGAAAACAAGAACAGAAAACACAAACAGATATAGCAAACACGAAATATGGTGATCGAATAATGAAACAAGTAATTAAATAATTGGTTTCGATATGATTGGAAATCTATCATTTGTCAGCAAGCGAGTGGTCAGTTTCTGTAATAAAACGAGTCATCGTACGACCATTTGTCAGCAAGCGAGTGACCAGTTTCTGTAATAAAATGAGTCATCGTCGATCATTTGTCAGCAAGAAAGTGGCCATTTTCTGTAATAAAATGAGTCATCGTAGGATCATTTGTCAGCAACCGAGTGGTCAGTTTCTGTAATAAAATGAGTCATCGTACGATAATTTGTCAGCAAGCGAGTGGCCAGTTTCTGTAATAAAACGAGTCATCGTACGACCATATGTCAGCAAGCGAGTGGCCAGTTTCTGTAATAAAACGAGTGGCCAGTTTCTGTAATAAAATGAGTCATGGTACGATCATTTGTCACCAAGCTAGTGGCCAGTTTCTGTAATAAAATGTGTCATCGTACGATCATTTGTCAGCAGGCGAGTGGCCAGTTTCTGTACTAAAATGAGTCATCGTACGATCATTTGTCAGCAAGCTAATGGCCAGTTTCTGTAATAAAATGTGTCATCGTACGATCATATGTCAGCAAGCGAGTGGCCAGTTTCTGTAATAAAATGAGTCATCGTACGATCATTTGTCAGCAAGCTAGTGGCCAGTTTCTGTAATAAAATGAGTCATCGTACGATTATTTGTCAGCAAGCGAGTGGCCAGTTTCTGTAATAAAATGTGTCATCGTGCGATCATTTGTCAGCAAGCGAGTGGCCAGTTTCTATAATGAAATGAGTCATCGTACCATCATTTGTCAGCAAGCCAGTGGCCAGTTTCTGTAATAAAATGAGTCATCGTACGATCATATGTCAGCAAGCGAGTGGCCAGTTTCTGTAATAAAATGAGTCATCGTGCAATCATTTGTCAGCAAGCGAGTGGCCAGTTCCTGTAATAAAATGCGCCATCGTACGATCATTTGTCAGTAAGTGAGTGGCTAGTTTCTGTAATAAAATGAGTCACAGTACGATTATTTGTCAGCAAGCGAGTGGCCAGTTTCTGTAATGAAATGTGTCATCGTACGCTGGATATAATAATTAAGCGGAAAAATTTTTTTAAGTTAACTGGCAGATAGAAAATAGAAAAAAAAAGAAGCAGAAATAGGTGACTCGAATAAAGAAATAACAGACATTAAACTTATTCCTAGAAGTCAAAAAGAAGATTGATAAAAATAGCGCTTAGTTTTTCTAGTGTTGTGACCGTTTAACAGTATCGTTGCCAATCATGCTGGCCTACATATTAGCTATTAGCGATTATCACTTTATTTCATAGCTGCAAAAGAAAAACTATGTAGTGAACTGTTCAAACCATTGTTAGGAATGTTAAAATGAAAACTATGGAAAATTGCAGATGTGAGACTCACAGAGACTGAATTGTAATGTTTTTACCGTGTTATATTTTTAATTTGAATTTTCATCTTCATTCAACATAAAAGCTTCGAGACCCCTATCAGATCCGATATGCCCAAATAGCACTGACAACTAGACAAAGCCCTAGCCCATAATTCAAATTAGTTAATTACTTCATTGGGAAATCAGACATGGCAGGCAAGACCAAAAATTTGTGACAGCGATATAATCGAAACGATCGAAGAATAGCATGAATATTAAAGCTGACCGTTCATAGGTATGATAAAACACGAAGTAATTTCAAGTAACAAATGTAACGCTCTACCGACATACGGATGAATGAATATTTCAGTATTTCATTTTGCACAGATAGCCTGGCTCTACCAATATTGCGTAATATAATCTCCACATCGACGCACATTAAGCCAAACAGTTACTGCGACGGCTTTCCATACCGGAGACTTGGGTTCAAAATCCAACGAGTCCAAAAGGAATTAATGATGGATAAAAACAGTGTTTGCGGCAAGTCTTCGAGAATTATCCCCGTTTTCCCTACAAACACTCTAACAGTTTTCGATCAGTTACCATAATCCTGGGGTAACGTAATCCAACTCCCATGGTAGACTACACAATGGGCAACAACTATGTCTGCAAAGAGATCTACAGCATTTGCACAGCTGCGAAAGAAAGAGGACTCTTCATAACTTACGTTAAAATACAAAAAAGGACTACATTACAATTATTATTCATCATGAGTGTAATGAATTCATAATTATAATCATAGTCTGTATACTCTATTTTATTTCAAGGAGTGCATTTCGGTGGCTCCTTTGAACACCCACTTACAGATTTATGACTTCCTACACAAACACCTCTGACAATTCCAACCTGTCCCCTCGTCTCAACATTGCATAGTTGCCATAATCCTGGTGACCTTCGAAATGAGACAGTGAGACTGATGGGATTCTTGGAATTCGGAAAAGATGCGGCAACTCTGCCTCCACGTGGATTTGAGGGGAACCTGTCAATTCTTCTGAACAAGGGTTGTGATTGGTTACTAAATGGCGAAGACAAGATTTCTGTCACAGTAAGGAAGACATTTATTTATGACAACCAATTAGTAGGGGGCAGTAGAAGGTCTGTCGGCAAAGTCCTTTCTATGAAACTGCACTCCATGAAAAAAAAAAAAAATAGAGTATAATAGTAGCCTAACTGGGATTGTAACCTGGTAAAGAATTCTACATACACTTTCGGTCTTCTTATTGCGCCTAGACTCACAACTCTACTGAACACACGAACACACTGCAGGACTCCCCTGTGTACTGGGCCAGGGTACCCGGGGGCCACTGCGAGACACCACACACACTGGGACAATGGACAGACAACCAGTCCCCGAGAAGAGGTCCGAATTAAATCCCCCTAACTTTACTACCGGGAATCGAACCCGGGCCACCTTGATTAGGAGTCCACCATGCTACCTCGAGACCCAGGAGGCGGACAACTTTCGGTCTTATTAATAAAAATTATTATATAGACGTTTACCTGTCTTCTACTTACATAATGAATAGCTGTTTATAAGTCGTGTGTAAATTCCCTACTAATAACAAACAGCATGTATAACAATACAACTGTTACACAGCTACGTCATAGTCTCGTCATTACTTCATTACGAAAGGTAACAGAATATCTGAGGTTCTGATGGCATCACGGTGTTCTGAATTTCAACGATGACGTCACGGATGCTCTACCGGTGTCGCACCGGTTCCATCAGCTTGCAGAGGTGGTGGCAGTCTCCATCAGGTGCCATCAGTGAATCTGATTGGTTCTTGTATAGGGCGGGAATTAGCAGACGAATGATATCGCGCACTGTTGTGTCATGGCGGTGTGTTCTGCTTTGGTTCTTCTGTATTGTTTGTAATGAGCACAACGTAAAAACAATATGTTAATGGCTTATGAGCGAACATGTCAACGGACCAGTTATTACTACCGGTTCAAGAAATAAATTGTTTATGCTCTCTTTTCTTTGAACGAGATGACAGTACGGAAATTTCGTAAAATCTTGCTAGCGTAGCACAGACAACAACTTGTACAGCCACCATAATAGCCATCGAACCTTCCAGCAGTTTTGTTTCTATTTCTCTGCAGCGTGACGTCATTGTTGTCCACCGGTCCGGTGAGATTCGGAATACGCTGATAGTGCAAAGTCTGTAGATTATGATCATATAATCGTTCTTGTTACACTGTTGAAATTGAAATTATAGCAATGTGTTGTCCATGGCTTTCAGTACGACCCTCTGTACGTTAATGGATCCAGTGAAAGGACAGAAATACACAATCATAACTGTTAACAGTAATGGTATTGTGTGCTTGAAAAGTGCCGCCATTACAGGCCTTCTCTGGACAAGATATACACACATTGAAGTTGAACAGGAACAAAAAAAAAAGTATTGAAACAATCTTAGAAATAAAATAGAAGTTTTCGTTGCTTACTTATATCTGTTCAAAGTTGTGAAAGTTTCGTGTGGTCACTCTGAATACATTACTTCTCCGATAAACTCAAACTTTCCCATCTGTCCTCGCTGTTCCTCGTAGAGTTTAACGATCAACACTAAACTACAATGTGTACAGTAACGGACTACCGTATGTGCAACAATATCGCAGTCGTAATGTAAAAAGTGTTCTGAAAACACGTTTTCTCAACAGATTGTTTTACCAAATCAGTTTTCATTTACGTTTCCTTCTGGCTAGGAAAAACAGAAAGTGGAGACGCTTAATGGTCATCAGAAAGAGGATCTCGTCTCCATTTGGGCGACGCTAAGCCAAGTCTGAGATAGGAACGAGCATATTTAAGCGCATAAATAATGGAGCAGTGTGTCTATAGACGAAGGAGGCATCGCTGTAAAAAGATTACAGCGAATATCGAGGGAGAGAGAACAATAACGCTGGAGTAAATAAAAACTTCCCTTGTACGGCGGACTTTTAAAACTTTTTTGTTAACTCCTAGTTCCTTACTACATATCTTTACTGTATACGCAAAAAAAAATACAATAAAAGTTAATTTTTAAAAGGCCTTACATTTCATGTTATCTGAGAGAAAGCATTCTACCCCGATAGAGAAACAAAATAAACCATTTAACTTACTGCAAGAAGCTACGGTTCCACAAATAATCAAATCCTTTCTGAAAAATGTACGACTATAGTTTGAGAACACAGAAGTTACATGCAAAGTAAAAGACATCTCAAGTGTATTTTAAGTGTTCTGATTACTAAAAGAAGAAAGTATAAGAAATTCATAACTTCTCTAAATCATATTGAGATCACGACATGCGACTGACTTTTATCTGTACTTACATTACAAGTATACATTCTGAGAGTCTCAATTTGAGAAAATGAAAATTTCCATACACTTACTAACTGGATTTTAAGGAAGCCGGAGGTTCATTGCCGCCCTCACATAAGCCCACCATTGGTCCCTATCCTGAGCAAGATTAATCCAGTCTCCACCATCATATCCCACCTCCCTCAAATCCATTTTAATATTATCTTCCCATCTACGTCTCGGCCTCCCCAAAGGTCTTTTTCCCTCCGGCCTCCCAACTAACACTCTATAGCTATGCATTTCTGGATTAGCCCATATGTGCTACATGTCCTGCCCATCTCAAACGTCTGGATTTTATGTTCCTAATTATGTCAGGTAAAGTATACAATGCGTGCAGCTCTGCGTTGTGTAACTTTCTCCATTCTCCTGTAACTTCATCCCGCTTAGCCCCAAATATTTTCCTAAGAACCTTATTCTCAAACACCCTTAACCTATGTTCCTCTCTCAAAGTGAGAGTCCAAGTTTCACAACTATACAGAACAACCGGTAATATAACTGTTTTATAAATTCTAACTTTAAAATTTTTTGACAGAAGACTAGATGACAAAAGCTTCTCAACCGAATAATAACAGGCACTTCCCATATTTATTCTGCGTTTAATTTCCTCCCGAGTGTCATTTATATTTTTTACTGTTGTTCCAAGATATTTGAATTTTTCCACCTCTTCGAAGGATAAATCTCCAATTTTTATAGTTCCGTTTCGTACAATATTCTCGTCACCAGACATAATCATATACTTAGTCTTTTCGGGATTTACTTCCAACCCTATCGCTTTACTTGCTTCAACTAGAATTTCCGCGTTTTCCCTAATCGTTTGTGGATTTTCTCCTAACATATTCACGTCATCCGCATAGACAAGAAGCTGATGTAACCCGTTCAATTGCAAACCCTCTGTGTTATCCTGAACTTTCCTAATGGCATATTCTAGTGCGAAGTTAAAAAGTTAAGGGTGATAGTGCATCTATCTGCTTTAGCCCGCAGTGAATTGGAAAAGCATCTCATAGAAACTGGTCTATACGGACTCTGCTGTAAGTTTCACTGAGACACATTTTAATTAATCGAACTAGTTTCTTGGGAATACCAAATGCAATAAGAATATTACATAAAACTTCTCTCTTAGCCGAGTCATACGCCTTCACCATACACTTCATAGGTTTAACTAATGTGAACACTTCAAGTTACATAAAGTTCACAACACTAACAAAAGGAGAATATTTTGATATCATCGTTCTGAGGATAATATTTAGGGTGGAAATTAATTATAGTTAAGCAAAATTAAATAATTGTGAACAGTTAACAGTGTTATTACAAGCATAAGTTACGGTTTGGTGTCTTCTAACTCAGTGTCAATGCACTTATCTTTATTTGCTTCAGGTTGCAATGGAAACAATCTTTAGGCGTAGAACTGGCAATGAAGAGACCCCGGAGTTCGAGGCTTGTTTAGTAGAAATTGAGTTCTCGAACTTCATTCCGCGGGCGTGCCTTTATTACCGGAACTAACATTTAAGTCACCGGCGTGGCTCAGTCGGTTAAGCCGCTTGCCTGTTGCTCTGAAGTAGCGCTCGGGCGCGGGTTTGATTCCCGCTTGGGCAGATTACCAGATTGGGGTTTTTCCGAGGTTTTTCCCAACCGTAAGGTGAATGCCAGGTAATCCATGGCGAATTCTCGGGTTCATCTCGCTATCACCAATCTCAACGACGCTAAATAACCTAGTAGATGATACAGCGTCGTTAAATAACCAACTAAAAAAAACTAACATTCGAATTTTCTGATATCCAATTTCAAATTAAATACAGGGACATCATTTTATTTTTACTAACATTTTCAATATTAACCTGGCTATACCTTTAGAGAACCGGAAACACAGTTTGCTATCCCCTTCCACGACTGTAGTTCGATGATAATGGCGTAAAACACAAACAAATCACTCTACTAGGTATAGGAGGGAAGAAAAGTAGTTCATACATTTACGTAAACTAGGAAATATCGCGATTTTGAGTTCGATAATTTTCATTAGGTTTTTGTTTAATAAAAATACAGTACTCTATTAACAATAAGTGTTTTTACTCACGAACTGAGTTATCCATGCGAACGGATTCATTATGCAGTGTATATTATACTGTCTACAGCACATTAGCGTACAATATAGAGAAAGAAGTTAAATTAAAAAATAATATGAATATGAATATTTAAAAGCATTTTTGAAAATGGTGGCCGTTCATTTCGATACAGGCTTCAGTTCTTTTGTGCATATTTCTCGCACTATAGACTATTGCATCTAATTCCAATTGCCAGTTTCGTCCTTCGTACTAGTAATTCATGTTCAAATAATTCTGTACCTACTCTATAAAAGAGTACCTTACGTACTGTAAATTCAATCTTCACTTCTGCTCGACTCGCACAGATAAAATTACTCAGACATGCTATCTACTGTCCGTCCAAGTGGTTATGCCGCAGGATCGTATAAAGTGGGGAAATCACGTGACAGTTAATTACTTAACGAGGCCCTTTTATTTAAGTTATTTTAAACAGCTGTATAATATTACGTAAACGTTCAATTCCTAACAGAAATTAATGTTTTCAGAAAAGAGCTAAGACAGCCCAGCTTTTACAGAGGGGGGAGCAGAAGCAGAAGGGGGAAATCGGGATGCGACGTAGGTAAACGGACAGTATCTGTGCGAAAATATGATTCAATATTGAAAGCTCTCTTTCGTCACTGGAAAACGCGAACATATTTCTGCAACGTACTAAGGTAATTCCGGGAGAGTTGCCCCACTTAAGGTTTTTATCGTTTAAAAATTAAACAAACCAAAGCAGATACCCTATTCATGTGTTATAGCATGTGACATACATTAAAGGTTTATGTAAAATATGAAACAATCGATAATTCGTACACAACAAGTGGCAAAATAAAAATTAATCAGATACGACATCACTGTAATATACACACATATAGGGGAGAGATGCCCCGCTGTGGTAATTCCCAAATTAAACTATTAATTTGATAAATAACACTCTAAATAATGTTGATTATTTTATTTTTCCAATAAGTTCATTTTCTGAGCTCGTTTTTCAGTGCGACCACACATATGGCACTTAGCCCACATGTTGTGCAACTTCTTGCAGGAAAGTCACTGAATCCAATCAACAACTTCCTTCATTTGATAAAATTTTCAGGGTACTCAACAAAGTAGGAACTATCTACTTTGTTTCATTTGACGACACTCTCTTCATATTTTCTCCAAAAGTGTCTTCTATATCTACTAGATTTAGATTTTGAAGAATTTGACTTTAAGCTTTTTGGAACTGGGAGGCTTTCAAGGATGGTGTTTCCATTTTTATCTCCACCTGTAACGCGTTCTACCGATCGCTTTCTTTTGTTCACAGCAAAAGATATTGCTTGCATATAGTTTAATTCATGAAGGGATTTGAAAGGAGTCGCTGTCGCTGAATTTGCCATTGTGGCACTTGAGCCGAAATTACAACTTATTATCCCGTTATCATTAGAACTTGTAGCCGATAAAGTTTTCTTTTCTTTGAGATTTCCTGAAGAGGCACAGAAAGGAATTCTTACAGCTGTGTTGTTGATTGATGCATCATAAATAATGAAGAGGTACTCAGGAACTGCATCTGGATTGAAAGGATCGAAACCTCTGGCTCGAAATCCAAATGACCTCTCTATTACTACCAACGCAGCTTTCTAGATGGATAGTCAGGCTTCCTTTTTATAAGCCATCCATTGCCGTGTTTCTCTTCTTGAAATAATTCTTGAGAGACTTAAAATGTGAGCAATCAAGAGAATGAAGTGCCTGAGTCGCATAGGTTGGTAGGCAAACAATTGTGATTCATTATCCTCTTTCTAGCATTTCATGTTATCTAAATGTGCTGAATGTTCATCCAAAATTAAGGAAATCTTGCCAGGATTCTTTCTTGGAGTAAAAATTTCCTTCAATCGCTTCATAAATAATTCTGATGGAACATAGGACGATTTTGGATTCATATAAACCCCCGTTTCTGCTAGGAACCCGTCAAAAACTTCCATTTTTCGTCTCAAACATTGCCGGTGGAAGAAATGTTCCCTCCGAATTGCAACATGTTATGACAGAATCACTTCCACCTTTCTCGCTTGAAGTTAGACTTCAACATCTTTGGATCCCTTTTTCTCAACCAATTTTCCTTGTAAATTTGTTTAGTTGGATGCCACTCTCCTATATTTTATGTGGCTTTCCTACAAATTGCGTTCACATAGAGTTGTTTCCAGTAGGTCAAAATACTGCTTGACTTCTTGTCTCGACATACCTTGAACTCTTCAGAGAGATGGATGATCCTTCTGACTGCCTGACAGGTAACTCAAGGTTTCGCTCTAGGAAGAATTGCAGCCATTGGATATTTCCTGAATACTCCACTAGATTTCAGTCGGTGGATTGTTCTCTAAATAATTCCATAACAGTGCGATGCTTCATTAATTCCCAATTCCCCACAAAGTTACAGTAAGTTTGAAGAAATCTCTGGGATGGCATTGACTAACGTTTGGTCGTGAAATGTCTTTTTCAAACATAACTTTGGACATCCCTTAAAATTTTGAAGGCCCTCAACTTTGGGCACCTATTGAAAATGTCGCTGCAACAAATTTAGAATACCGGTATTCCTTAATATGTTCATGGATTTCAACTTTGGACACCTCTTGAAAATATGTGATCCTCTAGCAAGTTTTGGTCATCCTTTAAAAATTATTGGCCTCTAATACATAATAATTCTATTCCAATATAATAATTCAATTGAAATTACAATAAATTCAGCAAGGACACTAATAATAATTAGTTATGTACGCTAATATCATTCTTAAGTACATGGGGCGTCTCTCCCTCAAACAGGTGGGGCATCTCTCCCTTTAGCATGACCATTACGCCTTATGTATTTAAGGGCAACCGTAATGGACAATTACTAATTTTTTTTTTTTTAGAATGTAGTACAATGCATGTACTTGTCAAATATATTGGATTAAGCAACATACACATAGCCATTATCCCAATTACGAATTTTGATAAATTATAAATATTATAACAAAGCCTACGAAAAACAGCATTTCCTTTTTCTATTCACTTTTCACACACAAAAAAACCGTCACAAAGATTGAACTGCTTGCCTTCGAGGGTCGTATACGAATTAAACAAATGGTCCCAAAGTCGATTCCTTAGAGGTTTTGAGATAAGGAGAAAAGGAGGGTGGGGCAACTCTCCCCGTGGGGCATCTCTCCCGGAATTACCTTATACTCACTAACTCAGTGCTGTTTACTATATGCGGCCTTGATTCTGTGTGGAGGACGGTAGAAAGGGTGAGAGTGAAGTACATTCAAAAACTCAGGTACAATAAAAATTGAAGTAAAAATAAAATGATGTCTCTGTATAATTAGAAATTGAAAAGAACAAAACCTAGAGTTGAAAGCATCCACAACTCTGCGCAAAATCATGGAATATCTTGCCGATCTCGTTCGCTGAAAACCCTGAAGTGCGCGCGGTTGCGTTGTCCTGTATGAACTAATTAAATTCCCTTCTTTTGTCAATTCCCTCCTTGCCCGAGTTGTGGTACGATCAATCCTGAGATGCTACTGCAACGGCGATCCTGAATGGAAATAGACAACAGACTGGAAATCCTCTGTGTCATCAGGTGGACATACGCGAAAGTATATCGAGTTATTGGTAAAATTTGATGTCGTGTACGATTCATATTGTCAATACAGTTCTCGCACTTTTATTGCTTACCTTTCAAGGACATATCACTACAGTCGCCCGGTCCATAGCATTTGATGCGAAAGTTAGGTCTTTCGTTTGTCAGCTTAATTTTTCGTGCGTCTCTGGATATGTACTAATCAGAGGTAGGGAGTTGGTACCGAAACTGTTAAGTTGTATGCGCTTGGACTACCTTAGACTACTTTTCTACCGACTGAAAAGTAGTAGCGCAGCTCTCAATGTCAATGAACTAGAACGACAAACGCGTACAGCCGGGTCGTAACGAAACTTATGCTCCAATCGTCCACAGTCTTAGATAAAAAAGCAATAAAAGAATAATATAAAAAAACAATAATTTGTAATCCATTTTGAATCTTTCGTACACTACTTTTAACACTTGAATATAAATACTTGATTAAATGGCGAACTTACTCATGTTTTTTTTTAATTTTTTTTTAAGTAGGTTATTTTACGACGCTTTATCAACATCTTAGATTATTTAGCGTCTGAATGAGATGAAGGTGATAATGCCGGTGAAATGAGTCCGGGGTCCAGCACCGAAAGTTACCCAGCATTTGCTCATATTGGGTTGAGGGAAAACCCCGGAAAAAACCTCAACCAGGTAACTTGCCCCGACCGGGAATCGAACCCGGGCCAACTTACTCATGTTAATTATAATTAACATATTATAACATAATTAACACGAGTAAGTTCGCCATTTAATCAAGTATTAATAATTTGTAATTATAAACTTCGTAACTCCCAATCTAAAATAATTTACCCATACTTATAAAAATAACATACAAAGTATACATTTATGATTCCAACCTCATTATAACAAATATTTTCAATTTATCGAAAGAAATACTCCTTTTATGTTCAGAAAAAAGTACTGTGAAAATACAGTATTAATTCTATGTCACAAAACGTTACTGGAGCAAATCTGAAATATGATAGCTACATTATTTCTTACTATCATCAGGTGAACAACAACTTTGTGAATCTAATAGTGTATCTCGTATCTGGCACATAAACCCATAACTGTTTTCATGAATATTTTTCATTTCTATTGTACTGTCAGCTAGGAAGTTGGTATCGTAATTCTGATGTTGAATTAACTTGAACTGTAACGCAAACCGAATGCATAGTAGCGCAGTAGCACAAAATGTCAACAGACCAGCAAAACAAACAAGTATTGACGGCTGGTAAATTTATTTTTTTTTTTATTTATTTAATAATAACATATACATAAAAACGTTACATTAAAATACCCCGAAAGAGCAAAGCTCGTGTTCGGGGACAGTTCCGTTACATAGATACACATACTTTGTAGACAAAATACTTAAGAAAAAAGCTCACATAAAGATTGTAATAAAATTAGTAAATAATAATACTAATAATAACTGAGTGAAAAAAGAGACGATGTTTAGATTGATGGATTAAACTTATCTTTCAACAAACATCTAACAAAAAATAATTCGGGAAAAAAATAAATGTGTTACACATTCTGTTTGCATAATTATTTAATAACAGAATCACCACGTAAATAATGCAACAATAACAGAATAGCTCACTATGTTCAAAACCAAAACTATTAATATATATTAACAATATTCTTCAAACTATTCACGACTGTACACAGCTCCACAGAATGATACTATGCGTTGTTTATGTGAACTGCGTATCGTCTGTAGCGAGTGGGAGCATTGCGAGGCGCGGGTGACATCTATACTCCTCTCTGTACTAAACTGAAATCTACTATTTTGGTGCGAACTTCCTACCTATGGTACTAGTACTCTGAACGCATATCTGCAAGTTTAATGACCTTGTAGGGATCTTCCTGAACCTTTCAAACAACGTTAACTTTGATTTATACTTTCTTGATTATTCTAGCACACACCCCTACAGTATCACAGGCCTCTAGGCAGGCTTATACCTATACATGCGAAGCAGAAGGTATTGCTGAAAAAATGTCCGCCGGTAATTATATCTAAAAGTCTCTTTATACGAGGTAGTGTTCATTCTCGTATCATATAGGCTATGTAGGACAGGAACGCTCGGCTTTATTTATTTTCCGAAGTAAGCCATAATGAGGTTTTTAGAGCTCATATATCTTCGCCCTCAGCCGAACTTGAATACGTGAATCTCGGGTTTAATGCAAGTATGCTTTAAATAGACCATCGAGGACTCTTTTCCTCGAACTAACATAAAAAAATAATGTGGAATCCGCACGACGAGCAAACAACATAGGATGTCACATTTATGACAGAAAAATTCATGTAGGCCAGTCGTGGCGAATATGTGACTCGCGAGCACATTGTGGCTCGCAATGATAGCTGTGCATTTCTCTTGCTTCCTACCTCCCCCAACCCCCACCCTCTCACTCACTGGAGTCAAACTCCGTTTGATTTGTATTTGTCTCTGACCTGCGAGTGGCATATGTCTCTCTCGAAACCATGTACGAAAGTTCCAAGTAGGATGGGAGAGCGCATTTTTTTGCTGTCAATATGATGAGAATATTAAATGTATGATTTGTTCACAAGTATTACGAGGAAAACGGTTGTAGCCTATAACATAAAACGGCTTTATACTACATGTTACTCATAAAACATTAAAAGGTTATTATTATTAGCCTACTATTATTATTATTAGTCTACTTTGCACTCACCACCAAGACTTTTTAACGCGGGCGCATAGCGTGGGTACTCGTCGTCAAATTCTCAAGCACCGAAAATTATGCTATAAATTACATGCTTCTAACTTTACCTTCAACCTCAAAAGGCAGCCGTGGCGAAAATGCCATCGTGCGCCGAGCCACTGCGTAAACTGCAACGTGCATAGTACCTATAGAGGGAGGCGGACACCCGAAGGGGAAGTGAAGCAACTGTCTGACATTGATGGTTTTTCATTTTCCTTACATCAAGCACTTAAATAAAATTATATACAGTACAAGGCTACAAACTATTGTTTAGTACGTGTAACGAAGAAAGAAATGAACGAGAAAACATATGACACATTATCACAACCTAAAATTAATTGTCTTCAGAATGTCTCTGCGGCAGAGTTTCAAAATGAGGAATTATTTCACTTACTACCAGTCATAGTTGATCACGAAGGTATTTGTCTGTCAGTCGTGATCTAAATTTGATTTTTACTATTTTCGTTGTTGAAAATAATTTTTCACAAACGTAGGTTGTAGCGAACACGGCTTCAACAGAGCAAGCGAAAGAACGAAGCTTCAAATATTTATTTTTTGGCAAAGATTTGAAAAGTTCAACATTTGTCAAGTCCTTACAGCTAGCTTTCATTTAACATCACATTGTAAATCTGAGTTTTAATTGAAGATCCAACCACATTATTCGTACATCTGCTGGAAAAGTATCGACGTACAGAGATGATGATGATGATGATGATAATAATAATAATAATAATAATAATAATAATAATAATAATAATAACAAAAACAAAACTTAACCCTTTAATTTTCATCAGTAAATGTAGTAACTTTGGCCTATAGTGCCGTTTTATGTTATACAACCGTTTTCCTAGTAATAGCCTACTTGTGAACAAATTATACAATTAATATTCTCATCATATTGTCAGCAAAAAATGCGTCCTCCCATCCTACTTGAAACTTTCGTCTTTATAGAGGTACATGGTTTCGAGAGAGATATTGTAACGATACACCACTCGCAGGTCAGAGACAAATACAAATGGAACGGAGTTTGACTCCAGTGAGTGAGAGGGTGGGTTTTTTTTTTACTTGGTTATTTAACGACGCTGTATCAACTACGAGGTTATTTAGCGTCGATGGGATTGGTGATAGCGAGATGATATTTTGCGAGATGAGGCCGAGGATTCGCCATAGATTACCTGACATTTGCCTCATGGTTGGGGAAAACCTCGGAAAAAACCCAACCAGGTAATCAGCCCAAGCGGGAATCGAACCCACGCCCGAACGCAACTCCGGATCGACAGGCAAGCGCCTTAGCCGACTGAGCTACGCCGGTGGCTGTGGGGGTTGTAGTTAGAAAGCAAGGGAAATGCACTGCGAGCCACAATTTGCTCGTGAGTCGCATTTTCGCCACGGCTGTCAAAAGGCAAGAACTACCCGCTCAATTACACGTTTCAAGAATTTCATACACTAGACATGTAAGGACATAAAAAATTACTAAAGTTGGGGGGGGGGAATTATAATTAAATAGCTTGCTGGAACCTAAAGTAATCAAGTCTTCGGCTGATATCAGAATATGACGTCAGCAAAGGTCTACGTTTTGTAGCGCACTGGATTACATATCGAGGCATGCACGTTTGGGGAAAAATACGGGTTCGTCTTCCGCGTCTCCCACGGAATGAGTCTCCTAACATTATGCAAACGTCTTTTGCGATGAGGAGCAAAGCACAAGGAAACTTCTAGCGGTTTTTGCTTTCAATAGGACCAGGGAATGCGAGCTGCTGAGATATTTGTACCGTCAGTGCAAAGCCTTTGTTCCGATGTGATGGCAATTATCTAAAAAAACAAGCAAGAGAAAGAATCACGCTCAGAAACTAACAAAAGGGAGTCCAGCCACAGTTCTGCACAGTTCACTGAATCCTTCTCGCAAGAGGGGACCGGAATTCGATTCCAGAAGATTACTACGAAATTTATGATGCATAAAGATGTTGTGATACTAAGTCAGAACTCGGAAACGATGATCAAAAGATTCACAAAGCCGAAACGGGCCGTGATCCGAAGCTTGAATTGAATAGAAGGAGAAAAAAAATATAAAGGAAGCAATGAAGCTGTGGAGGTTTCATCAGAATACTTCCGTTTTCTATACCACCCAGTTACTAGTAAATCATTTCTCCATTATTGCCCTATAAGTTCCTGATTATTTATAAATTGGTATACTCTGAAAACAGTCTAAAACTGTCAAGAATTTCTAATGCAAGGCTGTTTCAATTATACGATGAAAGAGTAATGGAACGGAGAAAAATTCTCTCCGGCGCCGGGATTTGAACCCGGGTTTTCAGCTCTATGTGCTGATGCTTTATCCACTAAGCCACACCGGATACCACCCCGGCGTCGGACAGAATTGTCTCTGATTAAGTTCCAACTCTTGGGTTCCCTCTAGTGGCCGCCCTCTGCACTACGTCATAAATGTCTATGAACATAGGACCGAAGTCCACACATGTGCTGAGGAGCACTCGTTATGAGTGACTAGTTGGCCGGGATCCGACGGAATAAGCGCCGTCTTGAATCACGAAGTGATTTACGCATATCATATATTATTTTAATGTACCGAAGTACATATGATATTTCCATGCAGATATTCTGCGTCATCATACGATGAAAGAGTAATGGAACGGAGAAAAATTCTCTCCGGCGCCGGGATTTGAACCCGGTTTTCAGCTCTACGTACTGATGCTTTATCCACTAAGCCAAACCGGATACCATCCCGGCGTCGGACAGAATTGTCTCTGATTAAGTTCGAACTCTTGGGTTCCCTCTAGTGGCCGCCCTCTGCACTACTATGTGTGGACTTCGGTCCTACGTTCATAGACATCTATGACGTAGTGCAGAGGGCGGCCACTAGAGGGAACCCAAGAATTGGAACTTAATCAGAGACAATTCTGTCCGACGCCGGGGTGGTATCCGGTGTGGCTTAGTGGATAAAGCATCAGCACGTAGAGCTGAAAACCCGGGTTCAAATCCCGGCGCCGGAGAGAATTTTTCTCCGTTTCATTACTCTTTCATCGTATGATGACGCAGAATATCTGCATGGAAATATCATATGTACTTCGGTACATTAAAATAATATATATCTTTCAATTACCCTAAGCTTCATTTTCGAATTATATTCATCATTGGCGTGGCTTCGCTTACGAAGGCTGGGCTCATACACTTAGGCACGCTTTGTTCAATTGTGCGAACTATACAGAGTGTAACTAAAATGTATGTCAACATTTTATCGGCATATTCCTCTCATAGAGTGTTGAATAAATGTTATATCGAATCGGTTCGGAAACGCTTTTTTTCCTTGCTACAGCACATTATTTACATTGGTGCAGTACATCATGAAAAAAAATAACATACCACAAGAAAATATCAATGTTTGGGCCGGCATTATTGATGAAGTTCTGGTGGGACCTCATGTTCTTCCAATCAGGCTCAACGGAGAAATATACAAGAGTTCTTAGAGTACACCTTACCCGTTCTTTTACACCATGTGCCGTTAGGAATGCGACGAAACACCTACTTCATGTACGATGTAGATATGTAGCCATGAAGAAAGACGTCTGACCGCGCATTCGCATTTTCACTTAAATCCCATTCTTGTCGTAACTCTACCCGCATAATATTTTCAATTATCTATTACTGGTATAGATCTCGGTGCATGTGTATCCTGTATTATCTTTTATGAAAGAAGGAAAATAACATGTGAAACAAGAATCACTTGTCATGTTAGGAAATCAGTATTACTTTTAATTGGCAAATGTAGACAACGACAAAACAAGGACTACTATAAGGACCACGACAAGGACAAAGACAAGGACCAAGATAAGGTCACGACATGGATCAAGACAAGCACCACGATCACGACAATGAATACGATAAGGACTACGACAAACGCAAACAAGGATCATGATAATGACCATGAAAAAGACAACAAGGAGCACGATAAGGACCACGACGAAGTCAACAAGAATATCGATAATGTCCACGACAGGGATCACAACAAGGATCAAGATAACGATCACGACATTGGCAATGGTACTTGTCATGGTCCTTGTAGTGATCCTTAATTTGATTCTTATCTCGTTCCACATCAGGATCCTTGTTGTGGTGTTTGTCATGGTCCTTGTCGTTGATCTTATCGTAGTTATTATCGTGGTAATTGTTGACTTTGTTATAATCCTGCAATTGTTAATTCAAAATAATATTATTTTCCCCATTGGCAAGTAATTTTTGTGTGACACGATAGTAAATCTCTTCATCGTAAGATCTCAAAGTGCAGCACGGCCCATCACAGAATTACTTAGTCTCCCGTGCATCGAGCGCCGTGAAATATTTGAGCTGTCCTGTACGTGTTCCAAAGCCTTCTCGAGAAGCAGAAAGAAGAGAAGTTAGCTCTCTCACTTCCATACTTCAGCGCTGTCACTCCCAAGTTTCCCTTCTCGGAACGTCTTCCTAGATGGCCCGACCTCTAGAACATCCTCGAGCACCGACTCACCATGTAAGAGATCCGACGTAAAATTCCGGTGATTCTAAATGTAAATTTAGGTATAAAATATGGATAAGATTTTCTCGGGATACTTCCTTTTCTTCTGTAATTCCGCCATCTACTATTAATCATTAACTCGTCACCTCTCTATTAGATGTTGCTCAGTCATACCAGCCAAGCACTTTAACATATTCTCCGTATATAGTAGAGGCTCCATAACTGACCTGCCACTTCGGCTAAAAATAGGTGGTTTATGCCACATCTGATGGTTAGTCTGAGTAGCACGACGGACATCGGGAACATTCTGTAACTATTCCTCTCCTCGAGAGCCAGCGGAAAGATACTACTGTCAACCTCTGAGGAGTTTAGTGCTGAGAGGAATGCGGTTCCGACTAGTCTAGCGCGGTACTGGAGTGGGAGGGAATAGTGACAGCGGCAGTCTGGAAGGAAGTACAATCATACTGAAAACATTTCACTCGTATATAGAGTACCTAACACGTGCACACAGTCACACACTACTACAAACTGAAGACTGCATATTTTTGGACGATTAATACTTCCCACTCCGCTCGGCTCGGCTTGACTGTAGCAACAAAAGAATCTACCTGCAACTCCCCCCCCCCCGCATCGATGGCAAGAATACCTCAGGTCCCAGCGTTAAACTCGTCGGAGGAAGACAGGAGCAACCGACGTGACAGAAGTAGGATTAAGTAAGCAGTCCAAACCAATGCAGTTACTCGTATACCGAACATAATATTATCTATTATAAGGTTCATATAGTGTGTACAATAATCCACGAACCTGATGTATGAAAGAGAAGTCTATTAATTATATACACGTGATGTCGAAATTTTATTTGCGTTGAAATAATGTAAGTTGTAGCATCTGAAGTCCAGTAGTTGAAAATTTATGACGTTCAGCACTTCCACAATATTCTGAAACCCATATAACTGGGAAGAATAAGACATAATCATCAGCTGTTACAAATCTAAACCATTAACATTTACTCTGCTGGAATATACGTCGCACCAGCAATCGCTATTAATAGTATGATTATTCAACCCATCACGCTTTGACACAACTCTTCGTTTGTATATTCAGCCACGAACATGACATGACAGTTTAATACACAACACGCCGGTTCATTGAAACGTCTGGGAACTTCCTGCGAACAGAGAGCATACGTTGACGTACAATCAACGTTACTCCGTTCACAACACCAACACGTTTGAATTGTTCTGTGTTTTGAAAGTACCGATATAAATATGATACAAGGTGATACAAAAAAGGATGGTCCAAAAGTAAACCTGATTTATACGTGACTGAATGATCTAAACAAAACTGTATTAAAATGAAAAGACGCACTAACATCAAAGTTTTACCTATACACTACAAAAGCTCGATCTCTGCCACACTGGTGACGAGACGATACTCCAGTTGTGTCCAGGCTCATGCCAGCATGTCCTCGGATATTGACTCCACTTCTCTGTAACAAGTCGTCTCAGGTCGTTTAGGTTCTTTGGTATACCCTAACAGAAAGAAGACTCAGGTTAAATCTGGCGATCGTGGAGGTCGGAGTGACATTGGTTAGTCACTGAATCTTGCATCGCCGATCCAATAGACAGAATTTATGGGTCTGAAAATCCGCGTGACTACGTGGAACTTGACTATAGGCTTGATGTGTGCCGTGTTACCAAGGGGGAACACACTGAACATCTTTAAGATAAGTAACTAAACTTTCTGAGTTTCTCTTTTCATTGGTACTATTTTCATGCACCTCAGATTCACTGAACGTAAATTGCATGTGTTGGAAATCGGAAAGGTCTTTTGTACGAGCCTTGTATCATAACAGGTCTTTTTTCTATTCGAGAACATGGTACTCGAATTTAAATGATAAAATTGACAAAACAATTTATTGGATTCAATTATTAAATCTAGCACAAGAAGTCACAAGCATAACTAACAGTAGTGAGAGTACTGGTATGTCACAATTTTAGAGCTTATTAGTATCACTATCTTGAAATAATCAATCTTTATGGCTTAACAAACTAATAAGTGTAGAAGTTGGCTTAGCTGATAATTCAAAACGAATTGTAAATTACAATTTTAGAAGTTGTGAACAGCTATTTATAAATTGTAAATGTTTATTGCTATGTAGATAGCACAGATGTGGAAGGATGTGCATTTTAGAGTTGTCTTTTTCTTGTTTTAGTAAAAATTATGAAACTAGACAATTTTAAAATTAAAATAGGAATTTTAGGTAGTAAAACCTTGAAATATGTGTTAATGACCAAAATAGGAATTTTATAGTACTATAAAAAATCTATCAAGTTTCATGATGTTTCATGAAACGTAGACTTGTTTTTAAATTTTTGTATTACGACATGTTCATGAAACAAAACAGCATTTGACCTAAAATTCCATGTCTAGTGATAAAATAATATGCCATAAACACATAGAAACGATGTGGTGAAACAATGCAATCAAACAAACTGAAAACACTACGAAGAAGGAATGACCACTAATCGTCTATCAAAGCAAGCATAAGTCAATCTACAACAAGACGGAAGGAGTCAGTAAGTATCGGAATAGGATGTCGCAGTGACGATTCTTCATGGGAAGACGGAAAAGGAGCATCACGAAACTTTTTCTATTCTCTGCACAATAAGAAAATAAAAATGAGAGAAGTAACTGAAATGTGATTCTTGCCACCTCTGCTAAACTAAAGCTGAGAGATAAAACATGTAATAAAGAAATGAGGGAATGACCAGGATGAAGTCGTCGCCTGTGATCTAGTGGTTATCTTCGATGTTCGCGAGTTCAAACCCGATCTAGGACGATGGGTTTTAAAAGGTGATAAGATTATTAGCATGGATTTCTCTGGGAGCGAAGTAGGTACGTCTCTCGGTTCCGTGTATAGATTCGCGAGACGTAAAATAAACGTCAACGACTCTAGTCAAAGCTTGTGAGCTATTTTTCACTCACGCTGAATTTCTAAGCTCATTAATCTTGCAATTTAAGATGTCCTTCATAAACAACTTATATTATTACCTACTACCAGTGTTAATGGGCTTCTACCAGATTTAAGAAATGTAATAATAATAATAATAATAATAATAATAATAATAATAATAATAATAATAATAATAATAATAATGCTTTACTTATTCTCGCAGAGTTAATGCCGTAAGATCTTCTCTTTCATTCAACCAGAGGATGAAAAGGAAATACATAATATAATTTTAACACAAAAGAAAATTATATACAGTACGGTACCTAAGACAGAAATACCCCGTCTCTGGAATTCGTTACCTAATGACATCAGGGACTGCCTGACTTTATCACAATTCAAAATTAAATTGGAAAATTTTGTCTTGTTTAATGCTTTTTAGGTATTGCTAGAAATGTTGATTTGTGTTTTTTACTCTAGATTAAAATCGCAAGTTTCTTGTTTATGTTAGTTAATTAGGATAGAATTAATTATACTAAATAACTCATTTAAAATTTGTGTGACTGTAACCTGTGTATATTTTTGTGTGAGTTTACTTTGTTTATAGTGTTTTTTTCCTTTTTATTTCTGTTATTGTATTTGTATTTCTGGTGGTGTGGAAGAGAAGGCCTGATGGCCTTAACTACACCAGAATAAATAAATAAATAAATAAATAAATAAATAAATAAATAAATAAATAAATAAAGACAAAATCGAAGCAAGGAATTATGAATAAGCCAGAAGAATTTCGACTTAAATACCTACTTAAATTAGGTGACAAATTAAATTATATAATTAATTCATAAACTAGTTAAAATTATTAATTATAATAGCCTATATGCCTGACGGCCCTTTCCAGCTATTCGATATGAGTGGTTTCACCTTCTCCTTTTCTCATCATTCTCATCCATTCCATACACTACACTTACACGAACACTTACACACACACTCACCTTAATACACGACATGACTCTTCATATTCTGCGAGGTTAAATAAACCATTATTATTATTATTATTATTATTATTATTATTATTATTATTATACTAAATACACATCATGCACAGCGTAGCCCACCGAAGTGGTGTGCAACTTGAAAATGGGTCATAGTCCCGCGATCTATTCGCAATATGCAGAACCCGAATTACGCATGTGAAGTGGGTATACATAATACATACATACATACATACAAGCACATTCTATGTAGGCCTACCACGGGATACTGTGCGCTGTAAAATTAAGATTTTTTCCTTGGGAAAATATAGCTAATGGAAGGAATAATTCGATATGAAGAATTGAATAAGCGTAGAAAGAACAGTAATCATCTTCTGCCAAACCGAAGGAAAGACGTAAGTCGACCAGAGCACGCTGAAAGAAATCAATATGCATAAGAATGGCATCTAATAGAGGAAATATTTTATAAGAAAAATAACACGAAGTGATGTATAGTAGCGTATACTCGTAAACTTAATAGAAATAGTAGGTAGTAGTGTTGCTGCTACTGCTGATTATGATGATACTGATGATGACGACGATGATATTATTATTATTATTATTATTATTATTATTATTATTAATGCTAGTATTAACTTTCTAAATTGTAAGATATGTCACTTGAAGCTCGTATGATTTTAGGGAACTGTTTTAAATGGAAAATCTTGAGTACGAATTGTGCTTAATATTAAATTACACAGTTTTATTAATACAAATGAACGTAGGTATACATAAAAAGCAGAAATTGAAGCTGAAAAGCCAAAACGTAATTGCCACAGTGAGAAAACCTCGGTGCGATAATTAGCTCCTGTTAATACAGAGATGGTAGATAACGAAACATTTTAGAAGAGAGTGCTCAGAAATGTCTTCTTTCAGGGAACTACATAATGAGCTAGGTGCTCTGTATTAAATTGGAATGACTTAATTTGAATATGTAAGATGCTTAACGAACCCACATGAAAATGGAAACAGAGTGGATTGCTGCAGACGACGTCACAGTGCTCCAGACATTGCAGTGGCAACTCTTATCAATGAAATTTCCAATCGGAGTCCAGATACTCGATTCCTTGCATTACATTTAAGTCCTCAGCCCACTTTAGTGAGACATGGATATAGATAAACATCTTTTGGAGAACTGAGAAGTTTCAGTCATGAATTCGAATTCTCGATGCCTCATTACACGAAACACGACGATAGTGTTACGGTTCTGCAATCCATTTCCAGGAGTTTCTCCTCAATACACATTCACAACAACACTCATTATGAAAATGTCGATATTATAAAGTTACTTTATAACTTCCTAGACACTCTTAGTACAGCCTTTTTTTTTTCTTAAGGTGAGAGGATGGTATTTTTGATGAAAAATGACTATATGAATACAATATTTTTAAGTACACACAGTAAGGAAAATTATGATTATATATAGCTCAACTTATCACATTATAGATATACCATTATAGGAAAATATGAAAACAAAAATATAAAATAAGTTAAATATCACTAGAACATAAAAAATGTGAATACGTGCCAACATGCAATACAACATTTGTCATAATAGTAAGTTAGTTTGGCAACTCGTCATAAGGCTTCCAGGTTATAAGGTCCATAACAAAATGTCCACAAGTACAAAAGGTCCACAAAAAAAGTCCACAAACTAAATAGTCCAACATTTAAAGTCCTACCATAACGAATAGAAAGAAGAAGTGTGCGCACTCCTATCTGTTCAGCATTGTCGACGGTGACCAAGAGAATTAGTGGCGCTGCGATCGGTATTGCTCACTTAGAAGCGAATATCCATAAAAGAAGCAGTAGAGTTTTCGTTCATTTCGTTTGCTTTTTTAGTGTAATTAAGTGCGTTAAATACTTTAAGTGCCAATACACTAATCTGCAATTATTCGTACACGAGTGACAAGTGAGTAGCTCTCACGATTTATTATTAAAGGACGAGATTATTATGTTTTTGTCGTGTTATATTTGAAGCAATGCCTTCGTGTTTTGTTCCGGGTTGTAGGGCGTGCGTGTTTCATTTGCTTATGCAAACAGAACAGACAATAAAAGAAAAATTGAGCGATGGAATGTGGGGCGACATATTTCACGAGTGCATAGCCAGTATTACCTCAATTGTAATTCAGCCACCGGGAACAGGATGCTGCTTGGATCATGCCATGGATATCATACCGAAACTAATTTTTCACTATATGAAATGTCGGTTCTTCTTCCGGACGAAACAAATCCGACGAGAACTCCAAGCTCCGAGAGCCGCCAAATCATCTCGTAAATTCTCCAAAGTTTCGGACAAGTAACTGTTGGTGAGTACATATTGCATGCCTACAAGCAGCCCTAAGTTAAGTTTTACATATTAAACTATTATTTGTTTTACAGTGTGTTTTTCTTTCAAATAGTCTTAATGTTGTAAGTACAATGCCAGTTACGTACGTATATGGAGCGAAAGGTAAACAGTGCAACTTACGTTAAATGTATTTACGTACTTACACACGGAACAGACTGAGCGAACTCTGCACTAGCACCGCGTGGTATCGGCCGTTTGAATTAACAGAGTGCGACCACTACTTCTTTCTATTCGTTATGGTCCTACATACAATTTGTCTACGGAGTGAAAAAGCTCAACATCTATTCCACCACTTTATAAAGGCCATCATACGAAAGGTCCATACAAAAAGGTCCAACATACAAAGTTGTTCAACAGAGATGAGTTACTGACTGAAGTAATGTGTTGGGAATAACAATAGTGTTTCGTTGCTATAGCAGTAAATGCTTGTCGACTGGCATTCCCTCAGGCAGTGGTGAGTGGGTGTCTTTTCCACTTCAATCAAGCAATACGGAGAAATATAGTCAACAGGGGCCTGAGGGCATAATATTTGGATATTGAGAACCCTGAAGTATGAAACCAAATACAGGAAATTATGGGACTGCCGTTTATTCCGCTAAATGACTTGCAATTTGTTTGGGATTTACTAAATGAAAAATTTGTGAACGATACCTTGGACTTAGCATCTTACATTAAAATTACACATATTACTGGTCATCCGGCAAGAGGGCGAAGGCAAGCAGTTCCCCCTAGATTTTCTCCTGAGACATGAAACGTCTGTGAATTAGTAATTAATGGCAGCCAGCGTACGAATAATGTGGTTGAAGGATTCCACTCTCAGTTTCAATGACTTGTAGTGGCACATCACGTAAACATTTTGCGATTCGTTAGCCATTTGCAATAACAGTAATCGGAAACAGAACATTTCGTAGCCCAGGTCCTTGGTGGGCATACAATTATTAAGTGGCCAGTAAATAAACGGTATATCAATAATCAAACGAGAATTTTCAACACAGTCGGCAATTACCAAGATTTACAAATATAGGAATGAAATTGTTCGATATCCTAGAGCGATAACATACCATTTGAAATTATATAGTGACCCTCAAGATGAACAATAGGTGTATATTTTGTATTACATATGTAAAATATATAACATAATTGAAATGACAATAAATTTCTCGGCACTTTCCTTGCAGATTTCCTTGTCGGACATTTTAGGGAAATGGACGAATTTATTTGTGGACATTTTAAAACGTAGGACATTTTTAAGAAGAGGACTTGCTGACAGTGGACCTTTTCAGGTAAGGACATTTTTATGACGTGGACGAATTTTCTATGTGGACATTTCTAAACGTTGGACATTTTCGTAGAGAAGACCTATTGAAAAGTGGACCATATCTCACTTAACCGTCATAAGATCATTTTCTAACTTGGATTTGAAAGATTTCAATGTTCGGCAGCCCTTGACTTCAGGCGGCAGAGAGTTCCAGCGACGAAAGGTAGCAACAGTGAAAGATGAGGAATACAGAGATGACGTGTCAAGTGGAATTTCTAGCGTGTTATCGCGTTGTGATCGAGTATTACTATTATGATAGCGAGAGAGAGTATGAAAACGAGCGAATAAATAATAGGGGGATGAAGTGTGCATTATTCGATATAAGAGAGAAAGCGAGTGCAGATTTCTCCTCTCATGTAACCTAAGCCATGATAACTTCTCAAAAGAAGGTGAGATATGATCATAGTATCGAACATTACAAATGAAGCGGACGCACGCGTTATGAACACGCTGTAGTTTCTGAGCGAAATCAATCCTGAGATCACTGAACGAAACGTCGCAATCACTGAACAAAACTTCTTGTGTATGAATGCAGTACTGAATGTTTTCACAAACTTGTATAATAACTTCCTAGACCAGTGGTTGCCAAACACCACGAAATTGTGACGTAATAGAAATGTAACCCGCACATCACTATCGCAGGGAGAGGGGTGGAGTGGGTATCGCCTCAGGTAATGCAGTGAATAACAGTGCAGAGACGGACTGTGACTAAAAAACGAATGCAAAATAATATTCTTTTACTTATTAACTATACATACTTTTTCCATGTTAATTTTTTATCCTCCTATTAATTATTTTTGTATTATTAATAAAATAAAATAAATTTATTTTCTTATTTAACATAGAAAGAGTGTGTACTTCACATCAGCAGTAATTTGAAATTAGAAAAACGTACCAGACTGGTCACGAAGTTGTAAATTACACTACACACTTCAAAAAACAGTTGAAGTATTTTACTCCGATTAAGACATAGAAGCCGATATTTTTTATTGTTCATTTATTAATGAAATATTCAAATTACACTCATGCGTAGAAAAAAACGTGGAAGTATTTTACACCGATTAAAACATAGAAGGCGAAACTTTTTATTGTTTATTTAATAATGAAATATACAAATTACACTACATACGTCGAAAAAAACGTCGATGTATTTTACCCCGATTAAGACATAGAAGCCGTTACTTTTTATTGTTCGTTTATTATTCAAGTTACAGGTAAGGGGTGGTAGTCTTCATAACAAGAAAAATAATGACAACGTACATTGTTCTTTTATACTTCATTAAAAATGTTACAAAAAAATAAGTATCTCATATTTTTGCCATCTGCACAAGATAAATATTTTTCCTTCCATGCTCCTTAAAATTAAGTTTTTACTCAATATTTGTTTTCGAAAAAACATCGAAACATAATATCATACACACTTGTAACATTACATGTGTACGTCCGCTGCTGATAAATGTCTACTTATATCGAAGTGATGGCTGTAAACAGAGGGTGGGGTATGATGTCATGGTTACGCTTGAGTGGAGGCAGGGGCATGTGTCGCGACACAGCTTTTGGCGATCACTGTCCTAGACATTCAGTTTTACTAGAGATGCTAGGCTTTAAAGTTTATAACTATGCAATCTCCTAACGTCCTCGACAAACTTCGCACGTGCACACAAAATTACAATTTTGTTAGGCACTAATGAGTGCTGCGTAACACACGACTGCAAATCGCATAAACTTGTCAGTCAAATAATAACGGATTGCACTGAAACACGTTAATTATTTTTAATGATCACAGCCGTTCATCATCAAAATAAAACGAGATAGTTACAGCTGGTGATTGAAAATTCAATATGGAACTTGGTATGCATTATGCAGATTGTCACTTCTGTTCGTTCGAGTGATTCTACAAGCCCTAACAAGCGTGTTCCAATTACTGAAACTGTTCAGTACCATTACCTAACTCCCTTCCCATAAATCATTTTTACTAACTCTGTAATCGTTTTAAATATCGGCGCACTCCTTTCCAGGGAATAAACGGCTTAAAAAGTACGAGATAACATTCATATTTGTGGCGTGTTTTAAGCGCACACAGATGCAAAGATATGGCAGACGGCAGGTTCAGTTCATTCGGATGCTGAATTTGCGCTAGCATTTCCACTGAAATACATCCATGGAGACTAATACGTAACATGTTACAGCACTTCCATACACCAGACGTCTTATAGGCCTAAGCTACAGTACACTGCTCCGACGATTTAGTAGAATGCGTCGGATCCTAAAGAAAACAGCAAGACAGTACAACATGGTCTGTTGTTGTGACAAGAATCCAAGGTCCGCATAGCGGTAAGGCATCATGTCATAAACATGTTCACGCTTGAGTATTTTTGACAAACTAAATATTCTTCAACGTCTTGAAAACGGCGCAAATATTAAGGATATTACTGAAGAGTTTAAAGTAATATTTATTACTTACTTATTCACTTATTTACTTATTTATTTCCTTACTTAGGTACTTATTTACTGATTTATTTATTTATTTATTTATTTATTCATTTATTTATTTATTCATTCGTTTACAATATTATACGTTGTCTATAGTAACACTGAATCAGATTCACTTTTTATAATGAATTAATAATAATAATACTTACTTACTTACTTACTGGCTTTTAAGGAACCCGCAGGTTCATTGCCGCCCTCACATAAGCCCGCCATTGGTCCCTATCCTGAGCGAGATTAATCCAGTCTCTATCATCATATCCCACCTCCCTCAAATCCATTTTAATATTATCTTCCCATCTACGTCTCGGCCTTCCCAAAGGTCTTTTTCCCTCTGGCCTCCCAACTAACACTCTATATGCATTTCTGGATTCGCCCATACGTGCTACATTCCTGCCCATCTCAAACGTCTGGATTTAATGTTCCTAATTAATAATAATAATAATAATAATAATAATAATAATAATAATAATAATAATAATAATAATAATACTCCGTGGCGTCACAGCTCTTGAAGGGCCCAGACCGGTCAGCCTGCTGCTGGCCTCACGTTCACATGCAGAAGCAGAGGTGGACGATCATCCAACCAAAAAGGAGGTATCGTGTGATTAGGACAATGATCCCCCCCAGCCGTTATAGCTTGCTTTATAATGAATTAACAACAGGTAAATACCCCTTTTCCTCTGATTGAGGTTATGGCTGATATGTACATATATTATCAGGCAGTACATCTCACTTGACGGTATGTGTCAGAGGAAGAACAATTGTTTGTATGCATCTGAAGTCTGATTAGTGTAATATGTAGCTAATCGACGATGTATGCAATGGAGGGAGAAAGGGACTGGCCACCCTACTCCATTATCTCCTGTCCCAGTTGCCTCATAAGAACATGTAAAAATTGAAACTTTTAATTGCGAATTAAGTTGCAAAACACTGTATTCTTTGAGTTTGTAAAACATAAGTCAAAATTGTCTGACTTATCACATTTCTTTCCATTTTCTGCTAATTATAACAATTTAATATTATTATATCATTCCGGCCCACGAATTAATCTTGGAAGTGTTATCTGGCCTTCGATCAAAACAGTTGGGCCACACTAAGGCGTTGCAAAAAGTTTTGGGGAGATAGGCCGTGTCATATGGAACTGATGTCAGGTGGGTGGAAGCCTTTCGAAAACGAAATATACAGCTATAGTATACACACGTTTAGTAATATCGTCGGCTTACAAGCAAAACACATTAAGTCAAAAAATATTATCTCTGAGAAAAAAGCACTTTGAAAGCTCTTAACAAAATGAATCCTCAAAATATTATTTTTAGTAAGTTGTTTTTCTTTACATGTATTTAATTTTCCAATTCTAAGCTTATACACATACTTATGTACATTATATATGCCTTTTTCTCAGAAGTAAAGGCTGGTTCACAATAAACCGGGAATGGAAACGACAACGAGAACGGAAATATTGTTAAAAATAAGTGTATTTAAATGTGAGCAATCACAATTAACTATTGTCAATGCTCATATTTAAATACATTTTAACATTAGTTCCGTTCTCGTTGTCGTTTCCGTTCCCGGTTTATTGTGAACCACCCTTAATACTTTTTACGTAATGTGTTTTGCTTTTAAATCGATGATATATAGAAATTTAATAACATCAATACATCTTCTATGAATTAACCACTAATAAATAACTACCGGTACACAATCGATTAATAAGTATACTGAAAGAAAATAAAAGTAAAGGTTTATTACGGGAAATTGAATTTGATTTACTGGTGATGGAAAAAGTGGTTATAATTTATTCATATTTTCATCTTTCTGTCTTACGAATATGCTTCCAGAGCATGATACACAATTGCATCCTTCAGACTATATCTCGACAACTTACCCACCTCCATTCGGGACATCACTGACAGAATAAACAAACACACAGTTACAACCCTCGACAGGACAAGCGCCCCTCAACATGATGCAAAACCTGCTTGCAGCACCGTATGAATAATATTGTTATCGAACATAGAAGTGGACACGTTTCAATAAACTTGCTCTCGAGTACTTGTATTTGTGAAATGTTTCGTGATCTATGTCTGAATAGGTTAAGTATTTTTTTTTATTTTATTGGGTTATTTTGCGACGCTGTATCAACATCTTGGTTATTTAGCGTCTGAATGAAATGAAGGTGATAATGCCGGTGAAATGAGTCCAGGGTCCAGCACCGAAAGTTACCCAGCATTTGCTCGTATTGGGTTGAGGGAAACCCCGGAAAAAACCTCAACCAGGTAACTTGTCCCGACCGGGATTCGAACCCGGGCCACCTGGTTTCGCGGCCAGACGCGCTGGCCGTTACTCCACAGGTGTGGACGTTAAGTATTCGTTAATATACAATTATTAACATTTTGTGATCGAATTTTAGGGATATATTATTTACATTTTTATTTTATTCACGAAATAGTCCTAATAAATGTCACGAGAGGTCTGAGATTTCCCAGATAAATTTATCGGCAAATCTCAGACCTCTCGTGACATTACTACAGATAATTTCTCTCTCAAAAACGAAACAAAGAGATCAAACAATATAATCAAATCTAAATTGATTCATGGACAAGGGTAGTAGTAGTAGTAGTAGTAGTAGTAGATTTATTTTGCCTGGCAGAGTTAAGGCCATGAGGCTTTCTCTTCCACTCAACCAGGTTTCAATAATACAAATACATGAGATACAAAATTTGATTACAAAATAACACAAAAGAAAATAACTTAGAAATTACACAAAATATAGTAGGAAATTAGAATAGACAAGATCAGTTACATAATATATAAAATAAAGTACACATAATCAAAATCAGTTACATGACATAAGGGGAATACACACACACACACACACACAAACACACAATTTATAAGATCTAAAATGCCCGAGACAAATTGGACGATTAATTTACATGAGATATATTATTCACTTAATATACTAATTGGGGAATACATATGGGTGACAAGACATAAAATGTTGATTAGCAAAGTCCTACTAAATGGCATACAAACACAAATAATTAAGTAATATATGAAGATAATAAAAAAAAAAGAAAAGAGAAAAAAAAAGAAGAGAGAGGAGAATAAAAAAAATAACAACTTGGTCATTTAAGACTATTTAGAAACTTCCGCAAGCGTCTAGTTCTGTTCATTAAAGACATTTCTAAGTAGAGTGTACTTAAAAGATTTTAGACTCCGACTGCTCCAGATCAGATCATTCAGGGAAAATAGAACCAGGAAAATGAGTTCAACAACTATTTCATTCATATTTATATGAAACAATTAAAAAATAAATGCAATTATAAAAATAAGTGGAACCCCGGTTTAATCCACAGATCTCTCAATCTTCATTGCTAAGCGTTACCAATGAGCTATAACACCGGTTAGCTGTAACGTTCAAAGTTTCACAATTGCAATGAGCGCACTGGAGATACCGTGGTATAACTCGATCGAGGCGAGTGGAGACGCGGGCATAATGTGAACCATCGCTATGACACTATACGAACGTAGGAGAAGTGTACAAGTGGCGCTGCAAGTCTCTACTGGCCTTGGTCGAGTAGTAACTGTCTCTATACCAGCAGGAACTAACGATTGACGGAAAACACAAAATGGTGTAAACTGTATAAGTATAGCAGTGGTTTTCGAGATCTTCACCACATAATAATCCGATTTAGTTAACGAACTCATTGAATTCTTCATGCGTAAAAGAGATACACTTAAAATAGACAGGACAATTATTTACTCTTTAAGTCAAGATTACGTATACCATACTAAAATTAGTTTCATTTATGTTATATAAATGTATAAAATTTAAAAAAAATTGGAAAGGTATTTACGAATAAATTTGTTGGGACCGAACCCTCGTCTTATAAAAAAAGAAATTCCGGGCCGGGGATCATCGCGACGAGGTAGTGGCAATAGGTAAGTATCAGGGCATTGTACGAAATCTAATTTTAAGTACATGTACTTAAGAGCGAAAACAGTTTGACAAATGTGCTAGTAGATTCTCCTTCCTTTTGCTTAACAGGACTTGATATGGATGCATCACTAGTTGTTGCGCCACAAACACTAGTAGGCCCTACTACAGTTCCATTTCTTAATACCAAAATTAAGCAAAGCCCATTGTATTTATTCATATTAATGTTTACATCGTTATGTCTATCACTTATTCATAGATTACAAAAAGGCATATGACTCGGTTAAGAGAGATGTTTTATATGATATTCTTATTGAATTTGGTATTCCCAAGAAACTAGTTCGATTAATTAAAATGTGTCTCAGTGAAACATACAGCAGAGTCCGTATAGGTCAGTTTCTGTCAGATGCATTTCCAATTCACTGTGAGCTAAAGCAAGGAGATGCACTATCACCTTTACTTTTTAACTTTGCTCTAGAGTATGCCATTAGGAAAGTCCAGGATAACAGAGAGGGTTTGGAATTGTCTATGCAGATAACGTGAATATGTTAGGAGAATATCCACAAACGATTAGGCAAAACGCGGAAATTTTACTTGAAGCAAGTAAGGAGCTAGGTTTGGAAGTAAATCCCGAAAAGACAAAGTATATGATTATCTCTTGTGACGAGAATATTGTACGAAATGGAAATATAACAATTGGAAATTTATCCTTTGAGTGGTTGAAAAATTCAAATACCTGGGAGCAACAGTTAAAAATATAAATGATACTCGGGAGGAAATTAAACACAGAATAAATATGGGAAATGCCTGTTATCATTCGGTTGAGAAGCTTTTATCATCCAGTCTGCTGTCGAAAATTCTGAAAGTTAGAATTTATAAAACAGTTATATTACCGGTTGTTCTTTATGGTTGTGAAACTTGGACTCTCACTTTGAGAGAGGAACATAGGTTAATGATGTTTGAGAGTAAAGTGCTTAGGAAAATATTTGGGGCTAAGAGGGATGAAGTTACAGGAGAATGGAGAAAGTTACACAACACAGAACTGCACGCATTGTATTCTTCACCTGACATAATTAGGAACATTAAATCCAGACTTTTGAGAAGGGCAGGGCATGTTGGACGTATGAGCGAATCCAGAAATGCATATAGAGTGTTAGTTGGGAGGCCGGAGGGCAAAAGACCTTTGGGGAGGCCGAGACGTAGATGGGAAGATAATATTAAAATGGATTTGAGGGAGGTGGGATATGATGATAGAAACTGGATTGAACTTGCTCAGGATAGGGACCTATGGCGGACTTATGTGAGGGCGGCAATGAATCTCCGGGTTGTTTAAAAGCCAGTAAGTAAGTAAGTAAGTAAGTAAGTAAGTAAGTAAGTAAGTAAGTAAGTATAGTTTTAAAAAATCACGACACACGGGTTTTGAAACAAGGACTGCAATGCGAACTTGCGAAGGAACAGAATTCATTGTAACTACTCAGTACTTTGGAAATTTCTGACATTAAAAACTTCAAGTTACCCCAGAATAATTACTAGTGAACTACACAACAGTTTAGTAATTATTTCCTGGAACTCTCCATGTACTGTACAGTATTTTAGTAGCGCGTTCTTGGAACGTATCTTTTTACTTGCACAGCAGTGTGTACTGTACAGTATCTTGCTTAACTTCACAGCGGTTCTGTGCAATGGTTTGAGAAATGGCTTCTACACAACCTGAAAATGAAAAACTGTAAACATATTCATAGGTATAGACTCCGCACCCTTTGCGGCGTCACTATACTACCAGAAAAGCGAAGGACGACGACAAAATTTCACTTTCATTTCTTTTTTTACTTTCACTCTCCATCATGCACACGCCACCGACGTTTACGCCGCCAACACGGACGCCACCGTCGTCGTCGTCGTCGTCACCATCAAGTCGAATCGAGCCTAACCAAACTCATCCCCAACTTCCACTTTGGAGTCAGAGGAAGGAATGCAAAGTAAATTGGGCTCCGGTATGTGGCGCCTTCAACAAGCCACCACCAGAAGTGGATCGTAACTCGATTCGACTCAAACTCCTCTCCCGAGCTGCGGTTAGAAATTGCAGCAGAGGATTTTACCCACCCCGATCCGACCCCAACCCTACCAACCCCCGACCGTGGTCGAACCAACACCGCTGTAACCACTAAAAAAAATTACAAGAATGAACGAAGGTAAGGTATACGAAAACTACTTTAAATTTTCTACCGCACCTTGCCGAGGGAATCTTCTATAATAAAATATCATAAATATAGCTCCCAGTATGGAGCCGAGCAAAGCAAAAGTGGTTTATATTTTAGAATTTAAAATAGCTTCTTATACAGGTATATACACGGAAAGTTACTCTTGGTTATTACCGTAAACTTTATCATAAAAATCAAGACGAAAACGGCAGCACGTTCAAAATCACAGCAAAACGGTAAGGAAGTCTACAAGTTAGCGAAACAAACTTGTAACGGCTTTCATCATGTTCCATCAGACGTAGTTCACAATTACGTAACTCGCTACACGGCTCTCACAGCAATCCTGACATCCTGCACACATATTCAATGTGCAACCACAGTCTAGTGTATACAGTCACGAAGCTCAATACTTACAAAATATGCAAACATAGACAATTGAAATATGCATCCATAGATAGTTGCTAGCCACCAGGATCGCTACTATCGCCTCATCACAGACTCTTTACCCAGCAGACAATAAAATGTATTGCACTTTCGATATCATGTTCTTTTGAAAAAAAAAACACCTTCCTTTCACTACTGAAATACGAAATACATAAGGTTTATATATTATTTTCATAAAGCACATATTATATTTTATGCTCGACCATGCCGAAATGTAGTGATTATACACCTGGTAGCAGTCCTTTAATGCATGTCATTAAAGTGCACCTACTCATTAAAGTACAGGTGTTCAGCCATTGACAAGTCAGCTTTGTACCGTTATAAAACCTCAGCCAATGACAAGTCAGCTTTGTACCGTTACAAAACCGCAAGTATCGATTATTCTCGGATATGCAATCGAAAGAGAATTAGCGAAAAGTCACGGAGGCTGGAAATCCAATTCTGTCGCAGAAGGTTATGTTCTGTTACTATAATAATTAGCGTTAATTGTAAATAATATTCAAATAAATTCAATTTGTCATCTCGTTTTTCAATGTCTAAATTAATTTCAATGTCATATCAAAGTTAATATTTAGTTTACTCTGTAGGTTCTTATAGACTATGAAGGTCAATGTGGACATCTGTTCCTCGGAAAAAATCAATACTTTCGCGTCTGCGCAAATCTCACAATTTACGAGGTATTGCTCAAGGTCAGTTAGATACAAACAAAATGAATAATTTCAAGTTAGAAATATGGTCGAGCATAAAAAGTCGTATGAAACTCGCCTATAATGGTAATTAAGAAGCTCGTATGAAAATTATGAAACTCGCTTGCGCTCGTTTCATAAACATCTTCACGTCTTAGTTACTACCATTATAGGCTCGTTGCATAATGTACTATCATAAACTCACCTTCCTGGATCTTTCGGAAGAAGGACAACTCTGGCCTCTTTTTCTTAGAATTTATAGTGCAACAAACGTCTCCTTACCTCATATTTTATCATTCAAATTATTGTATTTTAGCCATTTACAGTTATTACAACCGATAACAAACATTGCACAGTTTACACAACTTTTCACAACAATGCGAAATACGGCACAGTCAATGCCTTTTCGATCTGGACCGCCGTAATGTATGTTCGAGTTTTCTATTTCAGTGTATGGATCTCAATGAAATATTATATTACAACGCATCATTGCTAAGTTTTATTTAGTGTAATGTGTCCGTAAGTTTCGTGTACTTCTTGCTGCATAATATGTTGCAGAAATAATTATAACACTGTGTTATTTTAATGTGAAGATAATTTTACATGTTAACATAATCTGTTCGCATCAACATTTTAAGTTAAGAATTGAAGCTATTTTGAGGTATAATAAAAAATAATTTACATTGTGTTTTAATTTAGCACATTTACCTTCCTTAATTCTAGGCAGAACATTTACTATACCACACCTATGAAATTACTGTAGTACGATTGAGTTACTTCGTCTCTTAGGTTGTAGATAAATACAGTAATTCAGCCTCAATTGTAGTATTGAAATACAGACAAATTGAATGTGAGGGGTATCGTACATGACAGTATGTTTAATTATAATGTATACTTGCGAATATAGGAATATAAGTTAAATATGGTAAACATAACCTATAATTTTCATACGACATAATATGCCGGTACATATGTAATGGCAGGGCATTGGAGACCACTAAAATTAGACAGAAAGGGGCAACTGGTACAGTAAACATAACTTATAATTTCAGCATATCTAAATATCCGTGCGGTGCAACTGAAAATTACTGAATCGTGCATAAATGAATGTACAAGAATTTCGCAATATTTAATCGAAATAAAGGCAGGTATTACACATACGAACAACGTAATTTTCACACCAAAAATAATGTTACACCTTAACTCTCAAGTGAATTATGTCTGAAATGTCTCATAATCATTGTTTTAAATTTTATTAATGCAATTAAACTACATTTGAAAGAAATATATGTTACTCTTTATGCATTCCAACTAATTTATATGGTTGAAAAGCCGCACTTCGTGATAGGGTTAAGGGAGTCACATGGTCTGCCTTACGGCCTGTATTAGATCACGATGGCAATGTCACAGTCTACTGTTCCTAGTACTCACAGCGCTCCAAGCGGCTAGCAACTATCGCGAGAAATTGCAAAAAATCATCCCAAGCTTCGCGACTGTATATATTAGACTGTGGTGTAACGCAAGATGATGACTCGTTACCACAGTAAGTTTTAGTGAAGAAATGTGAAAAACAAGAGTATAGTACTAACTAAACATGCCCAGTTAACAAGTATGTCACTAATAATATATTTTTTATTGTTACCATAACTACTATTATCGTTTTTCTCTATTGCAATTGATGAAAAAACTTGATATGATAATTAATCCCGTAATAACAAAAATTTTTAATTCATATGCAAAATAATCATTCGAATCGAAAACCTGTCATCTGTTATTGAAATAGTTAAATTTTTTGTAGTCAATTCTATATTTCATGTACATTTCTGTGGCAATTCAAATGAAAAAATCTAAATGCTTGCAATAGCTCGAAGCAAAGTATTGAAGCGTATTTATAATTTATATTGTATAATACCTCCAACAATTAAAATACAATAAAATAGTTCATGGTATTAAAACAGCTTTAAAGCCAAGATAGTAGGTTCAAATATGTTTTAAAATGTGGACTTATGTGTGTTGTGAACGTGATTTCCTGCTTTATTTTAGAAGGAATTCATATCATGCTGACAGTTGCGTCACTAGAGTTCCACAGTGAATGCACATCCAAAATGAATGAATGAATGAATGAATCAACGGTCCACATCTGTGGAGTAACGGTTAGCGCGTCTGGCCGCCAAACCAGGTGGCCCGGGTTCGATTCCCGGTCGGGACAAGTTACCTGGTTGAGGTTTTTCCTTCAACCCAATATGAGCAAATGCTGGTAACTTTCGGTGCTGGACTCCGGACTCATTTCACCGCCATTATCACTTTCATCTCATTCAAACGCTAAATAACCTAAGATGTTGATAAAGCGTCGTAAAATAATCTACTAAGCTACATAGTAGCTATAAAATTCACAATATTAACTTATTATAGATAACACAATTCAGTCAACCAAGCACAGCCCCATGTTTGCACTTCGAAAGTATTGAGTCCCATAGTTGGTAGTTATTAGAGATGAACAAATTTAACTGACGCTCTCGCTCGCTGTGTTCGTTGCACTTGTCTTTCTAATCTCGTCTTGTAACTCTAGTGCGCTTCGAGTCTCACTCATTATTCTCGAAATAGCATTTGGTCGACGTGGAAAGATTTCGTAACTTTGAATAACATACATTATTGAAATAAATACACATTAGAGATGTTTACTTGAGACAAAAAGACAAAACAAAACAGTATCATAGTTATCAAAATGCTCTGGTTCTGCTATCAGATATGGCGTCACAAGCAGAAACAAATTCTCAAATAAATTTTCATTTCTAAGAAACATAAAAAATAACGTTAGATAAAGCGTTAATATTTTTTTACTTGAGATTTTACATTTGATCTCAAACATACGAAAAAAAGTTCCTGGCCTTTTAATAAGGATCTAGCAATGAAATAAAAATTTGGGAACGGATTAATATACACTGAAAGGTAGAGATGATATTTCATATAGGCTACTTGATTGTTTATACATTATATAAGAATTACTAAATAGATAAGAGATCAATCTGGTATAAACAACTGTGACGATTCAAGGCTGCTTGACGTTCGAGAGTTGAGCAATCCCGTTCTCTTGAAAGTTCGCTTAAGGGGTTAGGTACAGCTTACAGCAGTAAAATTTTTTGGAAATATTCAACATTTTTCCCCCATCACTGTATCTTGTAAAATAATGAAAATTGGTATGCGTAAAACAATGTCCTTCTGCTATGTTTACGATTTTTTAAAAAATTATTTATATAGCATATATATATATATATATATATATTTTTTTTTTTTTCAGAATTTAAAATGTTGGCAGTTCACTGTGCAGTGATGAAGCGTTTCCCTCGTAACTCAAAAACTTGCTAACTTTTCATGTTCTCTCTCTTTTATTTTATTTCTAAAACTCATGTTTACAATAGCATGCTCTTACAACTACATTGCTTAATAAATAATATATATTTTTTTTAATTTTGTGTAATAGAAAACATTGATATTTGACCATTTTTAAAATGAATTTATTTTTTATCAGAAAATCTATCAAAGGTAGGGAAGCGATCTTGCATCATATTGTAGATAAGACACGCACAAATACACACAAAAAAATTTCATCACAGAATGTTCGATAGTTTTTTTAATTATGTAGGAAATGCATCATCACTGCACAGTGAATTGAATTTTGAAAAAAAAAAAAAAATGTAAATATGTTTTTTTTTTTAAATCGTAAAAATAATTCTTTCATATAGCAGAAGCACTAATTTTCGTTGGTGTACAAAATACAGGCAATACTGTCGGGCGGGTTTTCGGCTTTGCGGGCGCTGTTACTCTTCCTTTCTCGATCATTGTTCAACTCTAGTAGTTATTTTCTTTTTAAGATACTAGGAATTTATTCCAAACGTCTTGGCTTGGCTGTACGAGGGCTAGATCCGGAACGAGTCCTTGCTCTTAGGTATGCTTTGACCGATTTTCCGCCCTGTATATATACAGACGTGGACAAATTATTAGCAAAATTGGAGATTTTTATTATATATTTTTACGAACTATTATTATTCAATTTAGACTACAGTTGACATCTTTGCGTATTTCAAAATTATTAGAAAAATCGAAGATTTGTATTGTATATTTTTACAAAATTTCACTCTTCAATTTAAATTACAATTGATATTTTTGCATATTTACAAGTTATTAGCAAAAGTGAAGATTTTTTTGTATATTTTTACAAAATTCGTCTCTTCAATTTGGACTACAGGTGACATTTTGGATATTTCCAAATTATTAGCAAAACTGACTATTTTTATTATATATTTTTACAAAATTTGACTCTTCACTTTAGACTGCAGTTGACATTTTTGCATATTTACAAATTATTAGCAAAATTGAAGATTTTATATATTTTTTACAAAATTTGACTCTTCAATTTAGAATAGCCTACATTTGACATTTTTGCATATTTCTATCTACTGTAATGATAGAAATATGCAAAATTATCAACTGTAGTCTCAATTGAAAAGTAAAATTTTGTAAATAGAATTATCATAAAATCATCAATTTTGTTAATAATTTGTCCACGTCTGTATATATATATATATATATATATATATATATATATATAATTAATACATATATATATATATATATGTATTAATTATCCAACTCCGACAGTTGGATCGGGTGGCACTCGACAATCCAAATGCTGACAGCTGGGCCATCCTTCCTCAGCCCTAATAGAATGAGGGTCCATCCGCAGAAGTATGAAAGCGTAGACAGCTTTCCTTTGTTTTGTTTCCTTGGCAGCGATAATAACAAAGATGATGAATCCTCAACAGAAAGCATTTTGTATTTTGAAGTTTGAGAGCTGTAAATCGGTTATAACAGTTCAACGTGCGTTTCGTAGGCAGTTTAATCGTGATCCCCCAAATGCCAACAACATCCGTCGATGGCATAACCAGAGGCAACGAATTACCTACATGGATATGTTCCAAGAATGGCTCTTCCCTCAACTGCAGGATAAACCAAAATAACTTCATTTGACAACAAGATGACGCACCTCCACATTAGCATCACCTTGTACGAAATTGATTGAATGACGTTGTCACTGACCGGCGGATTGGTCGCCATGCACCCGATGACAGGGCTTATCTCCAGTGGCCTCCAAGATCACCGGACCTCACCCCATGCGATTTTTTCCTTTGGGGTTTTGTAAAGGACCTAGTCCACGTACCTTCATTGCCTGCTAACCTGCCCGAGTTGAGAGACAGGATTCGAGAAGCTGTTGCTGCCATCACTCCAGACATGCCGATTAAAGTATGGGATGAATTATCCCGATGTGTATCGTGTAACAAACGGGGCTCACATTGAACACTTATGAACTTGTCATGTAAACTGAAGATGTTACTCTTTCATTTAACATGAGTTTTGTCATTGTCATAGTTAAAGTATCATTAAAAGCCTTTAAAATCGCTATATTCTTTTATAAACACCCCGTATAACGACCTATAAAAGAAAATTACGAGAATTTCTACATACCCAAATGTTTTCTATTCAGCATAATGTTCTTCATTATTTATTTCTACTGAGTACAGTTGTAAACTTCATTATACTTTAACGCAATGTTATACTGGCAACGTATACTCGTGAATAATACACATTTTCTTTCCTTATCTGCCTTCAGCTCAAATGGCTGTTCGATATAAAACTTCTGTTTTATGCCGTAAGATACATTATAGTTCGAGACACGACATTTCCTCATGAAGCATTGATAGTGAAGTGGTGATAAAAAATGCTGAAATGATAAAATGATAAAGTGGAAAAGGAAAAAAATGTCAGAAAATCTGACATATCGCCGTGTATAGAATATGTTAAAGAAAAAGTCATTAAAACTCTTTAGCATTACCATTTTAAAATAAAAGAAGAATATCAGATTCTATAAGAACGCCTGCGTGAAAGATGCAAGTTGATTGTACGCCATTAGTTAAAAAAAAAACACAAATTAAATACAATACAGTACTGAAGTTGTGGAACCATCCCCAAAAAAGCAATACAGTAAGAATGAATAAAATTATAGGCTTACAAGATGGCAAGGAAGACTCGCCATTAAAAATCGAACAGAAGACGTAGTGGAAGACAAAAATAAAAAAAAAACGATAAGAAACGTTTTAAGCACTAAAGGCTGGTTCACAATAAACCGGGAACGAGAACCAGAATGAAAACGAGAAACAGAGGACGAGAATATGAAAATTTTTGATTCACAATAAATCGAGAACGTAGACGACTATGGATATCGATACGTATGTCAATAACGATATGTAAAGTCGATATTACGCATTCTGATGTTATTTGTGTATAATTGACCAATGGCATTCTCTCATGAATACAAGGCAGCCAACATAAGCACAGGTTAACCAACTTCGAAATTTAAAGTGAAACATTTCATTAGGTACGGTACTATAAATATGCCCATGCATCTTTATTATCACAACCTACTGTATTTTAAGTTTGCCATAACGTAAAATAATTAGAGAAAAAACATTTGTAATAGAACAAAAATGAACACAACAGTAGTTATTGAATTGAAGCATAATAATATGATTCACTTATGATCGGTGTTCAAAGACGCAGCTATTGAAAACCACGTATTCTCCTTCATTTTCTCATCTTTATACGAGGCGCGCCGCTTATCGTAAACGTGAGGATTTTCCTCAACACTCAATATTAGAATCTCATCAAATAAAACTTGCTCCATGATGCACAGCACAGAACAAAATAATGCTTAGGTTATGTCACGGTCTTCTTGCTACAAAATATACGACGACAAAATAGCTTTTAGATGGCAATAGAATGAATCTAGTGGGCTGTGATCGGAAACGTGAACGCCAAAGTTGAAACTTGGCCAACTCTCCGTTCCCGATCCTGGGATCCGGCAAGCTTTTCGTTAATTGTGAATGCTCACATTTAAATTTACACATTTTAACAATTTTACCGTTTTCGTTTTCGTTCCGATTCTCGTTTCCGGTTTATTGTGAGCCAGCCTTAAGTTTCGGGACGGGTCATAAGGCCGGATTACTGAAGAATACGATACAGCCATATTGCTCCCCACAGATGACGACAATACCGTAATATTTTAATTATATATGAAGAGTCCACTGCAAGAATGATGGATGTCATTTGGAATACATTTTGCAGGAGAAGCTATTGAAAGTTTGAAATGCTTAGCGCTCAAAGCTTAACTGAGATTTTCCGATCATTACTGGACAATGACTCTATCAGTGTTAATGCCATATAACTCTTTATGTACATTCTATACTAGCCGTACCCGTGCGCTCGCTGCACCCGTTAGAAATAAATATAAACTAATTACATAATTAAAATAGGACATTTGGTCCAGGGAACATTCGTGTTTGATAGAAGGATAAATCGTTTATTATGTTACTTAATTTAAATTGTTTAAAAAAATAAAATTCGATCATTTTAATCCAGAGACCACTCATTTGTTGCAATGACAATTCCTTTAACATGTTTCTTAATTTTTATTACTTGCAACCACAGTTTAATGAAGATTGACATATCATTTAGTTTTAATGTGTATATTTTATATTACTTGCTATTTGTTTCCAATGAATTATGGTAATAACTTAATTTTAACCCTTGTTTTTTACGTCTTCAGTAAATGGCACTTGGCCCATTATGGTTCTGAACCCTTCAAATAACTTAAATAGTGATACAGCATATATAGTGACATGCAATTATATTTATTTCTATCAAGTTTTCTGTGCATAAGAAGCTATTTTAATCTTACCTGTCCTCAATTCACTCAGTAGTTACTGTAATAACATTATAGCATTATGTCCATCTAGAAAAACTACACTTTCCAATGATGAAATAATAATTAATTATACAAATCGGTTAATTTAGCTTCCGATATCACTTCATAAAAACACAGAAACATTCTCTGTAGGCTATGTTTCATAGCTTTCGATTGTTGTTGTCCAAGGCCCCTTATAGACGAAGTCATTTGTTTTTTATTTCATTACACCGTCTTACATGGCAGTTATTTTAATTTTACAACTCATTTAGCTCATTAAATATCAGTCCTATCAAAATTTTTCAAAGAATAAAACTTATCGGAAATGATTTTTAAAGAACCTTTTGTTATGTAACATTTGTCACAAAAAATCAATAATAAGCGAGATATTTCGATTTATTTAATTCAGGCCCCCTTATAACCCCCTTTTAAATAATGTATTTTGAATGTCATATAGCCTAAATTCTAAGTTACAACGAATTTAATTTATATTCTAACACCAACTGCACAAATTGCTATGTATGCAGACGATACAGTTATTTATGTAACCCATCGCAACATTAACATAGCCTCAAATCACCTTCAGGAAGCCTTAAACATCATATGCCCTTGGATTGAAAATTGGCGCATCGCACTGAACTACAATAAATGCGAAGCAATGATATTTACTTTGTGTCGTCCTGCTAATCCTCCATGCAGAAATCTTTCAACCAACGTGATACCGTGGAAACCGAAGGATGAAGCTGTAAAATATCTTGGAGTGCACTTAGATCGCCGTCTATCATGGAAACATCACATCAACAACAAACTTAAATTGGCCTACTCAAGACTCGCTAAATTATATCCGCTCCTCAACAAGAAATCATCTCTAAAGCTACAAAATTACATGCTACTTTACACATCTCTATTACGACCTCTACTGCTTTATGCCTGTCCTGTCTGGGGAGGAGCTGCAATAAGTGAAATTAAACACATCCAGTCATTTCAAAATAAAGTCCTACGAATTTCATTCAATTCTCCTTGGTTTGTCCGTAACAGCCAACTACACAGAGAAACTGGTATTGACACAATCAAACAGTTTATTCATTCACAAGCTAAGAAGTTCTATGACAACCTAGAAAATGTTCCAGGCGCCGTCCATTACTCTCTCGGAAAGAAGTCCACATTTCCCACCAGAATCAAGAGCCGACTTCCAATGGACCTCATATTATAATCAAAATTCATCATCACACCAACCTATGTAAATAATTATTTATTAACAATTATTTTTGTTCATTGAGGAGCCCAATCTAGGCTGCCCTCAATTCAGTGTCATATATTATATTTATAATTTTTAGAAATGATATGTATAGCGCTAAATGCGCTGATCGATCAATAAATTAAAAAAAAATTATATTCTAATTTTCATCGAAATCCGTTCAGCCATTATCGCGTGAAAAGGTAACAAACATCCAGACAGACAGACAGACAGACATAGAAACAAAAATTTCAAAAAAGCGATTTTTGATTTCAGGATGGTTAACTATATATGTTAGGACCAATTATTTTTTGAATATCGAAAATGACCAGAAAAATTTCGGCTACAGATTTACTATTAGTATAGATGTCTTAATCTATGCATTGACAGTCTTGGTTTATTTTCGAGAAGAAAGTGACATCCATCATTGTTGCAGTGGTTTCTTCATATGCAAGACATTCCAAAAGTCTCGACAAACCTAACCTAACTTGTCACTGATTCTCGGTCTTACGAAAACTCACAATCTACTAAAAAACGTAAAGTTCCGTATCGTATTCTTCAGTAGACCCACAAGGCCCAGGCCTTGAGTATACTCGTGATGATATACTAGAGGCGTAGTGTATTTTTGGAATACAGAAAATGTACAATGTTTGAGAAAAAGTGTGTATCAAAACGGATGCAATTCTTTATCGCGTTCCATGACCCAGTCCACGTGCAATGTAAAAACTGTGTCGACTGCATGTACAAATTATGAGCCTCATAATTTCATTGAGGACGCTATGGCAATCAGCACGGTCACTTGCTACTCAAAACGTCTTGCTGATAATAATATTTGCTACAGATAGTAATTATTCCATCCAATTTATTTTAAATGCTATGTTTTGTGAAAATCCTTATGCACAATTTTCACGTCTGAGGGCCTCGCTGGTGTTTCGTAATTTACATTAGTCACGGTTCGTGCTCGCCACACAGAAACGATCAGAATATCGGCACGGCGTAATTTAACCAGTCATTCAGGTCCATTGGACCTCTCTCCTGTTATCAAAGCTACAGTTATTTTTTTGTTATACGGCAGAGGATCGTGACGTCACTTCTATGAAGAGCTTTACTAATCTCTGTGCTCGACGACAAACTAAAAACTGCGAGGAATTTGTTTCTGTTCTAGTATAAACGATAGAAATATTGATTTTTTTGTCGCCGTATCCTGTATCAAATGAAGAATGGTCTAAAAATATATTTTGGAGAGAAAATTAAATACAGGGACATAATTTTATTTTTACTTCAATTTTTACTGTATCTGAGTTTTAGAATGTACTTCACTCCCACCCCTTCTCTCCACCACACAGAATAAAGGCCGCATATAGTAAACAATACTGAGTTAGTGAATACAGTACGTTCCAGAAATATGTTCGCGTTTTCCAATGACGAAAGAGCTTTCAATATTGAATCATATTTTCGCACAGATAGTCATCCATTTGGCTACGTTGCATCCCGATTTCTCCCACCTGCTTCTGCTCGCTCCTCTGTAAAGGCTAGTGCTGGGCTGTCCGCTCTTACTGACTTACTTACTTAGTTTTATTTTATTTTATTTTATTTTTATTTTAAATCCACCACCAACAGAAGCAGGCTTCCAATTACAGGTGGCTTACACAGATGTATACACAAAACACATAATAAGAGAGAAAAAAAAACAACAAAACAAACAACACAAACAAAAGAAAGAAAATACATAATAGCAATAGATGCTAGAATATTATAATATTACAGTTAATATAGTGCCAAATGTCAATATAATGATGCAAAATTATTCAAAAACTTGAGTAAAAACATTATAATACACTTCTTCATAATTTAAATATCTAAGGAAATACAATGCTTTTTAATATTGTATGAACTTTTTCAATTGTTAAACTGAAATCCAATTGAGAATCACAGTTTAAACACAGAGAGTTGTAAGTATTACACATAACAAACAATGGAGAGTTCTTGAAGAAAACAGTTCTAGGAATAGGAATAATAAAAGGTTGCCTATAACGTAATTCTGTTCTTTTTCTAGTTACTTACTTAATGGCTTTTAAGGAACCCGGAGGTTCATTGCCGACCTCACATAAGCCCACCATTGGTCCCTATCCTGAGCAAGATTAATCCAGTCTCTATCATCATATCCTACCTCCCTCAAATCCCTTTTAATATTATCTTCTCATCTACGTCTCGGCCTCCCCAAAGGTCTTTTTCTCTCCGGCCTCCCAAATAACACTCTATATGCACCTTATTCCCTTGCTGTGGTCGTGCCAGAGAATCAATTCCATTCCGAGGCTTATTTTGAGGTTCCGTAACAAGCTTTTTTTTTACGGTGATGGGTTGTTAGCCCTTTATCCAACCCTCATGATTTCCCCCCTTTCTGCGATCCTGCGACATAACCACTTGGACGGATAGTAGATGCCATGTCTGAGTAATTTTATCTGTGCGGGTCGGGCAGAAGTGAAGATTGAATTCACAATACGTAACGTACTCTTTTATAGAGTAGGTGCAGAATTATTTCAACATGAGTTACTAGTACGAAGGACGAAACTGGTAATTGGAATTACGTACAATAGTTTAGTGCGATAATATGCACAGAAGAATTGAGGCCTGTATCGAAATGAACGGCCACCATTTTCAAAAATGTATTATGATTATTTTTCAATTTAACTTAATTCTCTATATTGTACGCTAATGTGCTGCAGACAGTATAATATACTCTGTATAATGAATACGTTCGCATTGATAACTCAGTTTGTGAGTAAAAACACTTATTGTTATATTTTGATTAAACAAAAATCTAATGCAAATTATCAAACTCACAATTGCGATATTTCCTAGTTTACATAAATGGATGAACTACTTTTCTTCCCTCCTATGCCTAGTAAAGTGATTAGTTTGTATATTACGCCAGTATCATCGAACTCCATTCGTGGCAGGGTTTAGCAAACGGTGTTTCAGGTTCTCAACCGTTAATCCAAAGGTATAGCCAGGTTAATATTAAAAATGTTTGTAAAAATAAAATGATGTCCCTTTAGTTAAATGCTGCTGCACATTTTATCTAAACATTTGTCAGTACATTTCCAATACCGTTCATCACGAAGCTTTCCATTCTAAATCACTGCTCCTAATGTTTCAAATATGATCTCAAAATATTTAATAGTATATTTTTTTGTCGCAATAACCACAACTGTATTGTAATTCGATACTATACTTCAGTTCATTAATATTATGGATTGTCGTGGTATATGCTTTAAAGCAGAGATATGCGTTCGTGTGCATTTGGCCCCGTGCACCGAGTGTTTCACCCGTGTGCATTGCTCTGAAGATTGCCTAATCTGTACGCGTTCTTGACTAAACATTGATTGTAGCGCTTAAAAGCCAGCTAAAATACGTAATAAAACCTGATACACAAAGACAGCATTTGTAAGACAGTTTCAGTAGCCTACAACTAGCGCAAGTGTTAAACGATGCTTTTTTTACTTATTTATTTAACGACGCTGTATCAACTATCAGGTTATTTAGCGTCGATGGGATTGGTGATAGCGAGATGGTATTCGGCGAGATGAACCCGAGGATTCGCCATAGATTACCTGACATTTGCCTTATGATTGGAGAAAACCTCGGAAAAGCCCAAACCAGGTAATCATCCCAAGCGGGGATCGAACTTGCGCCCGAGCGGAACTCCGGATCGGCAGACAAGCTCCTTAGCTGACTGAGCTACGCAGATGGCCTTTAAATGACGCTCAGGGTCTCAATTGAATTCCCTGGGGAAAAGTGATTATTTAGTTGTGGAGGCAAAGAAAGGGACACGGTATTTATTTTGTGGAAAAGTTATTACCTCTGTTCGAAAATTCCATTTATATCATTATTAGTCATATTAGTTAATAAAAAGATGCCTTAGGAATGGATCGTGAAGACTTTCTGAATTATGTTCGTAATGATAAACTTTAATAAAAGTTAGTTCTTAATCCTACTACATTTCATGAATCAGAGATCTTTCTTCTAGAATAAAGATTAATTGTTTTCTAATTTCATTTTTTTTTTCAAAGAAGTATTTCTTTAAGAATTTATAAAACAGTTATATTACCGGTTGTTCTTTATGGTTGTGAAACTTGGACTCTCACTTTGAGAGAGGAACATAGGTTAAGAGTGTTTGAGAATAAGGTGCTTAGGAAAATATTTTGGGGCTAAGAGAGATGAAATTACAGGAGAATGGAGAAAGTTACACAACACAGAACTGCACGCATTGTATTCTTCACCTGACATAATTAGGAACATTAAATCCAGACGCTTGAGATGGGCAGGGCATGTAGCACGTATGGGCGAATCCAGAAATGCATATAGAGTGTTAGTTGAAAGGTCGGAGGGAAAAATACCTTTGGGGAGGCCGAGACGTAGATGGGAAGATAATATTAAAATGGATTTGAGGGAGGTGGGATATGATGATAGAGACTGGATTAATCTTGCTCAGGATAGGGACCAATGGCGGGCTTATGTGAGGGCGGCAATGAACGTCCGGATTCCTTAAAAGCCAGTAAGTAAGTATTTCTTAACTCCATGTGCTTTTAAGTGTAATTGCGTTGTTTAAAATGAAAGAAAAGCCTTACAGTAATACCGCAATCGAATCACTACACACTACCCCTTAACTTCACTCACCATCTTCCTCGCCTGAGATAGTAATGTTTCGGCCTGATACGAGGAGATATAAAAGTAAGGATTTCTCAGTGACGGATTGTATAAACCAGGCATCATAGTTTTATGAACTTTCGGCTCTCGCTGGTCGCCTGAAATCCACCACTGATACACAGTGCTTTATTGTTTGTAATGCAATGTAAGCGAAAAGACACGGGTGGGGATTTCTGCGTTCCCGTATACTTCCCCGTTGTGCCCAGGGCTGGTTAGACTATTATTTATACATGTAATTTATTTCACTTTATTTGTACAGTCGAAAGTACTGGCTCATTACAAACAGTGCCGGAATCTACTCTACAAAGACCCACACAAAAATATTATAATGGTGTGAAGACCAGGATAACGTGAAGCCTATGTTCTCGAGTGGACTCTGCTTACTCATTTGTTTGAATAATTTTAATTAGTTCGGAATTTGTATGATAATAACTTTCTTGTGTTAAATATTATTAACGTACGTTGTTAACATGTTTCGACCTATTTTTCGATCATCTTCGGAACTGGTCGTTGTTGGTCTTGGCGCCTTTAGCTTCCTGTGTGAGTGCGTTTTGTAGTGTAGAGTCAAAAAGTGTATCTGTTTTGAAATTTTACACCACATAGAACAGACATACATACTAAACATAGACAACAACAAACACGCAGACAACATCATATATTGGCACAGTTACGTAGATGACATACTAATACTATACAAAGGAAACAAAAGACAAATCGAAAACCTACATCAACACATAAACAAAATACACACAAAACTACACTACACATTAGAAACTGAAAACAACAAATCCATAAGTTTTCTAGACGTCACAATAACAAAAGTAGACAACAAACACACATTCAAAGTATACAGAAAAACCCACAACAACAACAACACACATACACAACACATCCAACCACCCCACACAACACAAACAAGCTGCATTCCGAACAATGGTACACAGACTACTCAAGATACTAATGCACCAACAGGATTACAACGAAGAACTAAACACAATCCAATACATAGCACAAGAAAACGGATACAATCCCAACATAATAGACAACATAATACGTAAGACAAAACAAAACCACAAAAAGAGAAGAATACAACACAAACACAAGAACACAAAAAATACATCAGACTAACATACGAAAACAAAAACACACACAAAATTGCAACCTCATTCAAGAAATTAAATTACAACATCGCATACAGAACAAATAACACTCTACAAAAACATCTCAACACACAAACAACACAAACAAACAAATACAACCACACAGGCGTATACAAACTCAAATGCAACACCTGCAACAACTTCTACATAGGACAGACAGGTAGATCATTTCAAACACGTTACAAAGAACACATCACAGCCATAACAAAATTACAAAACACCTCCACATATGCAGAACACATCACAAATGCCAACCACATCTACAGAGACATCAACACAGACATGGAAATACTGCACATCCAACCAAAAGCCAGAAACTCAACACACTAGAACAATACGAAATATACAGACACACGAAAACACAACACAACGATATACTCAACACACAACTCAATTTCAAAACACATACACTCTTTGACTCTACACTACAAAACACACCCACACAGGAAACAAGAGGCGCCAAGACCAACAACGACCAGTTCCGAAGATGACCGAAAAACAGGTCGAAACATGTTAACAAGGTACGTTAATAATATTTAACACAAGAAAGTTATTATCATACAAATTCCGAAGTGATACAGTGTTAAAAGTTGTGTAATCAAAATGTATAGTTTTAATTAGATATTTCTGGACTACATTAAACTTATTTCCTTTTCCTGTGAGAATGATTAAATATGATAGAAAACAAACCATTTTTAAATCGAAAGGGATCATACATTTTAGTACAATCTCATCAACTAGACGTATTTACAATGTGACGTTTGATAGTCTTTTTCATCTGATAACTGCAATAAAGTGATTTTTATTTAGGCATTCAGTAAAAAAAAGTACATGAAAATTGTGTCAAATACGATTGTAAAAAATTACTTTAAAATACCTAAAATGTATGAATTTGAATGAAATGTTGTAAGCCCATCGTTTTCATAACTACGGTAGACGTGTTCATGCTTTGTTTTATGTTTATGTGACAGTAAATCCTCCAATGTCGACTAGGACCAGTGTAGTAGCGCTGTTTTAAAAATGGACTGCACTCTCCATGGAATAAAATACAAGCCTAACCAATGGAAAACACAAATAATAAATAATAATTAAAGACTAAAATCAATAAACATCTGTCGCTGACTTTGAAATTTTACGCTACGAAGAGTTATATATATATTATTGTGGAATAACATACCTGAAAGCTGTCATCAGGTTGGAATGGATTATTCGCCATAAATTTTAATTATTCCCTTAATTTTCTGCGTCACCACCACACTCGGAATTGTGCACTATACCACAATGCAGGCACTATGACTGTTGTCAAGGGGAGGAACATGCTTTTTATTTTTAAACTATTTTTCCAGTCATTAAGAAGTGTCATCGGTAAATGTAAATGTCTCAATAAATGCTACAAAAAGATTCCTATGTAGGGTAACGTTACCTAATTCCGTGACATATTTAATATGACTATTACACTCTTACTACGTCATACTACTTTTGACCAATAAAACGGTAGGAAAGGACGTATTTCAACCAATCATGGCTGCTTATCGCACAATTTTATCGCGTCCCTAGCATTTATTTAATTTTATCGCGTCCCTAGCATTTGTTTCTTTGTTTGCCAACATTTGAAACTGCGCTGGTCTGGACATAAAAGAAATATATATATATATATATATATATATATATATATATATATATAATTACAAACACTCCAGTCGATGCACAGCAGTTTCAAATATGACTCGCATTGGCATTCAAGAACAAGAATTAATAAAAATCACTGATCATACCTATGCATCTTCTGAAATCCGATTTACAAATAAATGAAGAGCACCATTCGGAAATCCTGAATAAGTTGAATACACCATGTAGGCCTAAATCAACGAGTTCCACTTCTATTACGCACACGTCCAATATAACATCAATTGAACCACCAACCACATTCAGATTTGAAAATTGTACATTCAATAATTATTCCTTTTAAAATTATTCATGTCATCGTCGTTAATTAAAACTTTTCTAACACTTGTGTATATTAGTTAGGTTATGTTATAGCTTCTGCTCTGAGAGGATAAAAAGAACTTCTGCTATATGATATTATGGATCGTCACGTATCAGAGATTGTTTAATATTAAGATTTATTGAATAGTAATCATTACAGTGTCTGTATAAAGACACTACTGCCATCTAGCATGCATCTAGCGTAATATTTGTAATGTTGAGATGGTAAAATAATACATTTGAAGACGTATTTTCATAAGTCAATTAATATTTTATTGCATTGGAGTACTTCGTTACTTCTAATCTTTATATACTTTCTTCTAATCGTGTAATAGTCAATTAAATCCCACTCGAGTTTTGATTTTATCTAGATAAATCAAAACGTCTAGTGAGATTACTGTTGATAAAATTGTAATAAAATTTTGAAATAACACCTAAATGACGTTATTTGGATCTTTAGCTACAGTTTTTACAACATTTAGTGTCAACAGTTTCACAAGGGGAACTATCAATAATGGAATTCCTCAAGAATCAAAATTAGGTCCCCTACTTTTCTAGTGTTTATAAATGATCTTGCCCCCCTAATAATAGATGTAGGTCATCCCATATTATTTGCAGATGACACAAGTATAGTAATTACAGCCAATAACTCCAACACATTCCAATCTTCAACAGAGGAAATTCTCTTCAAAATATGTGACTGGTTCTCAGTCAATAAATTGGTACTAAATTGTAACAAAACTAACACAATTCAATTTAAATCCTGTCCAAATTCAACCTCGCAAATTTCTAGCGCAATAATTAACAATAGACCCCTATTAGAAACAACAACAACCAAATTTCTTGGCTTAAAAATCGATAATGTGTTAAATTGGAAAAATCATATTAAAGAAATTACCCCCAAACTAAATTCAGCTTGTTTTGCTTGTTTAGATCTATGCAAAAGATAGCAAATATCAATACCTTAAAAACAATATACTTTGCATACTTCCACTCGGTAATGAGTTTTGGAATAGTATTCTAGGGAAATTCCACAGATAGTAACAATATATTTCTATTACAAAAAAAGAGTAATTAGAATAATAGTAGGTGCCAAATCTAGGGAATCATGTAGGACTGTTTTTAAAAATCTACAAATAATGCCCATGGTTTGTCAGTATATGTTTTCATTAATAATCTACCTCGTATGTAATCGCGAAAACTTTGTAACTAATTCAACAGTTCATAGCATAAATACACGTCAAAAAATGACTTTCATACTCCATCGGCAAGTCTATCGTGCTATCAAAAAGAAGTGCGTTATATGGCAGTAAAAATTTTTAATAGCCTCCCTATCGATATAAAAAATGAAACTCAAAAGATAAGATTATTTAGGGCCAAATTAAAGAAGTACCTAATTTCTCACGCCTTCTATTCTGTAGGTGAATTCATGACATTCAATAACACTTCATGAAATTGATACTAAAACTATGTGTTGTACTAGTAGACTATATTGTAAATCTCTTCTGTATATATTTCATCTAGACTGTGACTATAAATTAAGACTTTATAATAGTATTAAGTTTTTTGACTTGTTCCATATTCTCGCTGTAAGCAACGTATGAATACCATGGAATTTTAATAAATACAATACAATACAATATAATATATGATTCTTCATTGTTATACAGTGGCTCCTAAATCCGTGACAGGGATCAAAATGCCGTGATAGTGGTTTCCTAATTTCGTGAGTGACATCCTAATTCCGTGATACTAAAATAATCCTCATTAACTGCTCATAAAACAAACGTGTATTTGGAAAAACACATTAAAGTCATGGTATATTGTTTTAATATGGATTAAGCAAGAAATTACAACACGGGAGTATTTTAAATTCTTGTATGTGAACATTTCATGATCTCGGGGATATTACGTATGCGTTTTATATTTTGCATTTTTTAAATCTCTATTACAATTTTATTTCTCAAAAGAATATCTCTCTGTCTGAGAGAAAAATTACTCTTTTATTGTAGTATGTAGACTAATTCTTTTAATTTAAAGTTATTTCAAATAATAAAGAGCGAGTAGCTTTTCTTTGTAGAAAACTTCCACTGTTCTAATTAGTTGAATGAGCCGTGTCCCATCTCAATTACGTGCTTGCAATCATGCTGGAATGAACACTGTAAGACATTAATTAATTATTGTGAAAGACGAAATTATAAAAACTTTCGAACACTATATGAATGTGTGCATTTAGTTTGACTGTATAGATGAATTACACAATGCAGAACTGCACGCATTGTATTCTTCACCTGACATAATTAGGAACATTAAATCCAGACGTTTGAGATGGGCAGGGCATGTAGCACGTATGGGCGAATCCAGAAATGCGTATAGAGTGTTAGTTGGGAGACCGGAGGGAAAAAGACCTTTAGGGAGGCCGAGACGTAGATGGGAGGACAATATTACAATGGATTTGAGGGAGGTGGGGTATGATGATAGAGACTGGATTAATCTTGCACAGGATAGGGACCGATGGCGAGCTTATGTGAGGGCGGCAATGAACCTTCGGGTTCCTTACAAGCCATTTGTAAGTAAGTAAGTTGTAAGTAATTTTGTTTAGAATATGTGGCGTAATGGATATGACTGCTGAAATGATTCAATTTGGCAAGTTAATGCTATTTAATTGTATAACTCATGGTCAGTTTAAAAAAGTCTAGAATTTTTAACGCTCTACGTTTAAACATGATTCTGCGTGGCAGAACAGAAGCAATTAATTGTTCCCTATCTGCAAAGGACTATAAATCACTGATGTCAGCGATTAGTACTTGAATATGATAAGCTGTCAGAATTATTTAAATTTTAAATCAAATACTTAAATATAAATCCGTCCCATTCAGACATTGTGAATCAATGGCCATGTGAATTACGTTTCTGTGGTTCAGAAGCTCCACACAGGCGATATATTTAATATGTGATATATATGTAAGCCTTTTGGGTATGCAACTGTAAATCACGGTGCTGTGTAACGTCCATTTCATATCATAAACATGTATTTTTGTGCATGCGAAGTAATTTCCGATATGAAGTGGTTTGTTTACAACCATAAGTAGGGCATGTTGGCGCTGTTCATAGTGGTGATACCCTTTTTGAAATGAATCGGGGTGTAGTATTGTGAAATTAGTGGAGTGTGTATTTATCATTGAGGATGCACCAGTTGGAGCCGCAAGGGGTTGACAAAGCTCATTATGCCACATACGAATGTAGGGAAGTGATAATGAAAATAGAATCTGAAGTTTACACTGATAGCGTTGCTTGCAGTCCTTGATTTGTAATTTCGTAGCGCAATTCCAAATGTAATTCCGTGTTAAATAATGTATGAATAAATCATCGGGGGAGCAAATATGAAAATATAACATTTCTAAGTTGATTCACGACTCTTTAAATGCTTATCGTATACGTAGGTAGCGAAGATAGTGATTCTTAGAAATGTAAGTTTTCAAATATATTTTGTAATATCAATTTATTACTTAAGGTACACGTACCAAATAACGCCACCTTAACACTTCAGTCACTTTTGCTCTGGAAATAAGTTATGTACAAACACGAAAATTATGAAATAGAAACTGTAATCTTATCTTTACAAAATAGCACAATGAAAATGGATATGTTATATACCGAACAAGAATTAGAACTCAAATAGGAAAACTTTGTAAACTGGCGTTATTAGGAACAGGTTGTCCAATTAACGCCACCTATTTTCTAGTAACCTATACACTTATAATTGTTAATGAATTATTTTTCCTAAGCAACACAAATTGAACTAAGCGACTACATTTGAGTTTCTGTTAATAAAAGATATAAAACCACTCAATACTAATGAAAGATTCTTGTTCTGAAACTGAAACACCAGATGGATTAAGAAAATATGTTTTCCAGTGACTCCTTACTTAAAAAAAGAGACAATGTGACACAGTAGAAAGTTATTAAACACAAAAGCATTTACCTTAGTTTAATATGAATGTTTTCCAATAAGTAAAACAAAAAAATTAAGTTATGTAAAAAAAATAAGAGTTCGATAAGCAATTGAACCAATATCATCGCTGCACATTCTGAACATTTGTAAGTTGAAAGCTTAGTGATTTTCCTGATGTTTTCACACTGATGCTGTACTGTCAGCCTTAGTACTAACATAACCTAAAATTTTGTCTGTAGACCTTTAACGCCACATGGCGTTAAAGCGCTACTGAGTACTTGATAACATGACATGCCTGTTTGTCTAACATTTTCAAATTTTATAGATAGCAAATACTTTCTATACATAGAAGAATGTTTAAGGATCACGAAAATATATAGTTTAATATAGTTATTATTTCCTCAACACACAAAATAAAATATTCCCTCTTACCTTGACATAAGAACAGCCATTCACTATCAACACACAACAGGAAAATGATGGAATATAATGTCACTCGTAAACGCCAGCGGACAGCTAGTAACTTATTTCATCACTAGATTGCAAGCGAATGCACTACCGAAAACTTGTGTCGTTAACAAATTTTAATAGCGTGGCGTTAAAGGTATATATGGCGTTATTTGGCTCATTGACCTTACAAAAATTCAGAGGAAAACTATCTTAAGATAAATGCTCATAATTAGTTCCGAATTTTAAAGTATCAATTCATTAATAAAAATATAACCGCATTAAACCATTTTAAATGGTGTAATATAAGACCCTTAGTTCCATCATTACAAATGAAAAGAAGATTTCATTCATTCATAGTTTTCTGCCCAAGGATAGGTCTTCCACTGCAAACCCAGTATTCTCCAATCTTTCCTATTTCCTGCCTTCCTCTTAGTCTCCGCATATGATACATATATTAATGTCGTCTATCATCTGATATCTTCTTCTGCCAGAACTCTTCTCCAGTTCACCATTCCTTGGAGTGCATCCTTCAGTGGGCAGTTCCTTCTCAGCCAGTGACCCAAGAAATTCCTTTTTCTCTAAGGAACCAGGTAATTACATAAATATAATATGTTTAAAATAATGGACCGATTCATTAAGAGTGTGACTAATTCGAAACAAAAATGGCAGACGTTACTTTTCGTTAAAAATCTATTGATGCAAATTCATTCTCCTGATATATCTTTCACAAGAAAATATTTATGAACTAAGAATCTTGTGATATATAATAATATATGCGTTTTAATTCTCCCACAAATGTGACGAACTTAATGAAATTATACCTTTTGATTTTATAGGAGATCTGCCTTTTTCGCAAGCATTCAATCCGTAAGTTGCACTATACTGCAGTTAACTGTGCTACAATAATACGAGTTCTTTTCTAACGTTTGGAATACTTTTTTCATATAGATCCACAAAAAAAATTTAAATTTATACTGTAGTAATTACCTTATATTCTTACTTACGAGCAGAACAGATTCATATAGGCCTACGTTCTTCTTTTTCCTTCAAATTAATGTGTTGTGGGCAAGATAAGAAGACACAGTAAATATTGTACATAACCGGAGATATTATTTACAACAAATTTTAGTTGCAGATATTATTTGCAACAAAATTTTCAAATTGTCAAGGAACGAAATAGTTTCTGCAAGTTCGCTAAATTTAATTTGAAACTGTGCAACTCCACAGACTCCAGTAGTATTATTTATAGCCATAATTCCAGACGATTTAGGTTGATTCCCAGCAATATGTGGAATTTTATTGATATAGTTTCCTTTCACAGGTGTTGAGTACATACTTAGTACTTTACTTTAATTTTTTTGGTGCTATCATATCTGTGAACGTCCCGCGCCGTGGCGTCGTGGCATTCTGCCTACGTCCCGTATTACGGAATGCGCGCTAGTTCGAATCCTAATTGGAGAAGAAATTTTCTCATGAAATTTCGCCCAGTGTATGGGACCGGTGCCCATCCAGCATCGTGATGCACTTGTGGAGCTACGTTAGGTAACGAAATCCAGCTATAACGGCCTGGGGGGGATCATCCTGCTAACCACACGGTACCTCCATTCCAGTTGAATGATAGCCCATCTCTGCTTCGGCATGTGGATGTGAGGACAGCAGTCAGCTGGACGGTCTGCGCGCTTAAGGCCTAGCGCCACGGATTATATTACAATTGTGATCTTGCGCCATACCAACAACGTGACCAAAACCTCTGTTATTTGTGTATGATTAACGATGGTTCACAATCGTCATTGTGAAGGCAGAATAAACCAAAGGAAGTAATCCTTGAACATAGATGATGACATTAAAATTTGTAATACATACCTACATATCATTTCTAGCTAAATGGTTGTGACATTTTACTATTGTAGCTACCATAATCGGTAGATAAGTCTCAGCGCAAACAATTCGTAAATATATAAAAATACTAACATAAAACTGACTTAGAAGTACAGTATCTTTAATTAATTATTTAGCGACGCTATATCATCTGTGAGGATATCTAGCGTCGATTAAATTGTATTTAGCGGGATGAGTTCTTGCAATCGTAACTGAATCATCTAACATTCGCCTTAAAGTTGGGGAATATCTCGCAAGAATCCTAAGTAGACAATCAGGTCAAGGGGGATTTGAAACCGCGCCCGAAAGTAGCTTCGAGTCAGTGGGAAAACACGCTGTCGTCCGACTACACCGATAGGAAGGGGACTATAAAGCCTTAGTTTTTCTGAACTGACGCATGCGAGTTGCGAGGTGCGAGGCCCGTCTCGCACAAATCCGGACTACACGAGAGATAGTGAGTGGTTTCTATAACTGCGAGGTTTGCACACTTCGCAGCCATAGAAACCACTCACTATCTCTCGTGTAGTTCGGATTTATGCGAGGCGGGCCTTGCACTTCGCAAGTCGCATGCGTCGGCTCAGAAAAACCAAGGCTTTAGGCCTACATCTCCAAGACGTGGAGGTTTTGATTAATTTTGTGAAGGAAATCCTTTAAGATAGCAGTATTTCAGTTTCACAATAATCAAAATTACACTTACTTACTGAAAAATCTCGAGGCACAAATTACATCTTAAAAATGTATGTCAACATTTAAACAGATAATATTATGAGTTATAATTTCTAACGGTAATTTTATAAATTTCTCACAGTATTACAAATATTAGTTAGGTACTAACAGTTCTAGGTATGGTAGATTAAAACACTCCTTATCCCTGATAGTGCTGTAGTGTACAGAATTCCATTTCTGAAGTAGAGACACCTGTGTGGCAGAATTCATAACCCCGAATGACAGAACAGACGAGAGTTGTGCCTAACAGAATTGGATTTTGAAGTGAACGAGAAATGACTCGTATGTGTACAGAAACGGAAATAAAATTTGTGGCTCCCTTATTGTGTAAGTTTCGCTTACAACACACTTGTTTTTCCGTGGCGCTACAGCCCACGAAGGGCCAAGACCGACCAGCCGGCTGCTGGCCTCACGGCCACATGCCGAAGCAGAGGTGACGATCATCCAACCAGAATGGAGGTATCGTGTGGTTAGCACGATGAGCCCCCCAGCCGTTATAGCTGGTTTGCGTAACCGGATTTCGCTACCTATTGTAGCTCCCCAAGCGCATCACCATATTGGATGGGCACCGGTCCCATACACTGGCCGAAATTTCATGAGAAAATTTCTTCCCCCATGAGCACTCTAACCAGCGCGCATTCCGGAACGCGAGTCCTAGGCAGGATGCCTTAGACCACAACGCCACGGCGCGGGACTTACAACACACTGCTCATGTACAATAAATAAGAGTCCCTGTATAAATGCTACTTGTGGACAGTCGTGTGAAATTGTTGCCTATATATAGGTGGACTCCCATCAAGACTCGCTCCAAATTTTAATTCCGTATCTGCAATTTATAGCGCTCTCATTCTCGAAGAGAGTCTTTTCAGGTGTCGAAAATCTGCTGCACAGACTGTCCACACTTTCTCTCCAAAGAAAGTCATACTAAAGAATTTCGTTGGCCTGTAAATGCCTTATCCTAAGCCGATTTGAACATGTGAATCTTGTACCATGATAAACGCAGCAGACATTTCACCATAGTACATTATGGCACGAAGCAAGGAAAAGATCAAATCTGGGGAAAATACCAAAAAAGTACATCGCTCTTCTATTAGAATTAGGAGAGTCCATAGTAACATACATAATGACATTTATATGCCAAAGAGAGACAGTTTAAATGTTAAGAATATCCTCAAAGACGTTGAGGGGACTGGGTATTATGAGCATATGGCTGTTGTGTACGAGTGAAGAGATTTTGCTATTAGTCTTCAAGTTTTTAATCTATTAACTTACAATTTTTACAACATATACGTATTATTTGTAGGTATATTTTGATTTCTAGATTATCTTTCTATGTGTTTTACTTGATTTTATAAAAAAATTTAAACCTGAAAAATATGAATTAAATTTAAGTTAAAAACATAGATATTTCAGGAACATTTTTTCCCAGAAAATATTTGCATTACAAGTTCCTAAAAATTCAAGCATATTTCCAATGAAGTTGACTATATTTTCAGCCATTTTAATCACATTATATATATTCGTTCAATTAAAAAAAAATATTTTCCATACCGAAAAAGAATTATTTAAAAATTTTCATATTCTTTAATACTTCTCTGGCTGTGAAATCCATAATAATCTTGATAACCATATGAATGTAGCAATGAATCTTCACTACCATATGAATTAGGACTATGCCAAATTTCGGCCTGCTAGACCCAGTAGTTTTTGAGAAAAATGTTCCTAAATTATCTATGTTTTTAACTTAAATTTAATTAATATTTTTCGGGTTTAAAATTGTTTATAAAATCAAGTATACGAGATAGTAGAAAGATAATCTAAAAACTGAAATATACCTGTAATTATTGTGTGTATACTGTGAAAATTGTAAATTGATAGATTCAAAAGTTAAAGAATAACAGCAAAATTTATTCACTTACTTCACTTACACACAACAGTCATATGCTCAGACTACCTAATTCCCTTAAATGTGCAACTAATTTTTATATAATTTAATTGCATAAGTTTATGTCTGTTTCAAGTTTACTTTACGAATTGAAATCGTGACGAGAGACATTAACAATATTTTAAAGATTCAAGGAACTTGAATTAAATTACGCCGAGAAGTGGGAGGATGAAAGACACTGACAATATTAAAACATGAAGAAAGGAAAATATAAATTAAGAATGTACAAATTGCTGGAGAGTACATCTTCATATAATGAAGGATGGAAACATTAAATATAAAAATAAATTAAATCAGAGTATGAAAAATGTTGGTACTAGGCCTACATGCCAGAGATACAAAGCTGAAGACGGAACAAGGATGTTATTCCAATCCTTAGGTGGATTTATTTTCATTGGGTTATTTTACGACGCCTTATCAACATCTAGGTTATTTAGCGTCTGAATGAAATGAAGGTGATAATGCCGGTGAAATGAGTCCGGGTCCACCACCGAAAGTTACCCAGCATTTGCTCGTATTGGGTTGAGGGAAAACCCCGGAAAAAACCTCAACCAGATAACTTGCCCCGACCGGGATTCGAACCCGGGCCACCTGGTTTCGCGGCCAGACGCGCTGACCGTTACTCCACAAGTGTGGACAAACCTTGAGGTGGATATACGGCTATTCAGAAATTAACTTCCGTTCCCATATGACGCGCTAAGTTTTGTCCATAACGACACCATATTTTTGACAGGAATGTAGTATGACTCAGTACGCAGCCAGCTACGGTTCACTGAAGGTCCTGTCGCCTTTAATTATACCTTACACCGACCGTTTAAAACGTGTGCTGCGATTGAAAATGTGAGGTAAGGAACTGTGATAATATTTCTTCTAGCGAAAATCATTAAAGCGATTGAAATCCATTGTTATGTTACGAATAATACGAGGGGCCACATTCACACATCAATACAACCAAGGAAATGCCGTCAAACTTTCTCTCGCAACAAAGTCATGGCCACTGCCTTTTGGGACACACATGATTTCCCCCTTTTCGACGATCCTGCGACATAACCACTCGGACGGACAGTGTATTGTCAAACATTAAATAAGTTAATGAGAGCCATTCAATGTTTAAGTATGGCTCAAATCACAGACAGCAGAATTCAACGACGATGGTAGGCCTATTCTAAAACTTATGAAACGTTACGTCTCAACTTGGCTGGAGAATATTTTGGAAATATATGAATGTTGTAGTTTCAAGTTGTGTACAGTAAAAAGTTTACAAATGAATAGATATTTTTAACTACCTAACGGAAGTAACTTTCCGGATAATCTTCGTACTAAAAATTAGGTTTTGAATGGACCCAAGATATCTGTCTACATTTGGGAAATGACAAAAATGTGGCAATAAACAGTTGTCTTAAGTTCAGTAGCCTATGTATAAAGCTAAGATTGGTCTAAACATCACATACTAAGCTTCGGAAAATATCTTACACAAGCGCACTTTTTAAGAACATAGGAGAAGACAATAAATATCAGGAATAGCAGAAAAATCTGAATTTGATAAATATCAAACAAAAAGTAAGACGAATGTGTGAAATAAAATTTAAAAAGTACTACATACGACATGCAAAGCGAATGGGCTACAACCAACAGAAAAAAATCATATTTTAAAGAACTTGGAAAACGTAATACCTTTGCTTACAGTCAAATTTTTCGTCGAGTTCACAGTTCAAGAAATTTAATTCAATTGAAATGTATCAACTTCCTGTTGCTCACGGTCAAATTTTAGTAAACCGAGTTTGGTTAAATGTTGAACACAACTTTTTCCAAATAGAGCAGGTCCTATTTCCCTCAAATATTGGATGAAACAAACCAATCAGCGAAGCAGGTGTGTGAAAGCAGTGCTGTCTATGTGCAGAACTATGGTCTGTACCAGGAATCTGTATAGTACAAAGACGAAACAAGACCTCTGCGCAAGTGGTATGTGGGAGGGCTAGGACCAATGACTGCTATGGGGGGAGGAATTGCTTGAACGAAGGGACCAATCGCTTACAGAGAGGGGATAATTTCTATCTGAATTCTACTCTATACTGTTTTCGCTGTAAGAAAAATCCTAATGTAAACATAAGCACGTTGCTCCCAATCGAAACACTCATATGACGCAGAAAAATATAGTTCGTATTTGGAAACCACAATATTGTATTATTTGAAAATAAAACATTGAATTCTAGTTGTTAAATACGATGAAACATTTAACTTTACTCATATGTAAAAGAAAAGCTACTTTTATATATTTTGTTATGTACTATGAACGCGGATGAATACCAACAGTAATACCGAGGTAGTCTGTTCTTGTAACAAGCTGGCGTCACTTCAGCTCGTAGTTGTTCACGTAAGCACGTGGTACTGAAGTATGGCTTTTGCATCCTCAACTGTCCATTGTGAAGACATAAGACTTAAAAATAATTTAATTACAGTAATTATAAAATAAATGTTTCCTAAGTAAACGAATGCATAGTAGTGAGGTTAAACCTACTTGACGAGTAACGGGAAATGTTTAACATGAAACAGAATGTACAACAGTAGGCGGGAACACGTACTGAGAATCTATGGCGCCAAACAGCGGCCAATGAAGCCTCACTTCAGACACGTGCTATTGTTTACATTAGGATTTTTCTTACAGCGAAAAGATTATACCTTATATCAAGAGCATCTCACCCCTTAGCGCACTCGAGCTGATACTGACCGCAATACACTCCGGAACAGATAGACTCCGCCCCCATATGAGCGAAGTTACTCTACAGATGCCCGGGACGGACCATAGATGAATGACAATCACAGATTTCAATTGAGAAAACAGTACAAAATATTACTCATACATGGCAGGGCAAAAAGACTGTACCGTCAAATTCACTGCATAGATGGAAATAATGTTTCTTGAGAAATTCGATGAAAAATTTGACCGTCATCAAGAAGCCGATTTCATAAAATATTTATCAAAATTTTGATCATATTTATTGTACAATAAATTTAAGGGAAAATTTGACAGTGAGCAACAAGCATAATAATTCTGAACAATACACAGGTTGTGATAAAGGTTGGAGACCCTCCTATCAGCATAACTATATTAAGAGTTGGAAAAGTAAACAGTCGAACAAAGACGAAGATACGGTTTATATTTGCGAATAGTTGTGTTTCTAAAATTTGGAGCACGACTGAAGACGCACGTTCTCCGAGTCTGAAGAGCACACGCACGACTGGATCTAGTCACCCCTGTGTGTCAGTGTAATGTGACGGCCACCATGCATGATTAGTTTTTGGTATGGAGACAGAATTTCCTGCACTTGACAATGATCGAGGGCCACCTTGCATGTCACACTGCAACCCGCCGCTACGAAAAACCTGGTTTAGGAACATGGTATAAACAGTTCCGAGCTGGAAATTATACGGCTCTAAAACGGTAGACGCAGACACATTTGCCCCTACCCGTTCACCCAGTTCCTGGATTAAAATGTAACATCGTAATCGACTATGTATTATGACACAGCCCATTACAATACAGAATGTAACAAATTCTACATTCATATTATTATTACCAATCATCACTGAAAACCTACTTAACGAAGGTTTTGAACTGAGGAGATCATTGTGACATCACAGAATACTGAACTATTGCAAAATTAGAATGGCGATAGTAACTGAAGAGAGGAAATGAAACATATTAGCAACTGGTGAACTTTTCAAAGCAGTCAGTACTGGAACAAAGCCAGCTCCACAATCATCTTTGTTCCCTCGCTGTGAATCGAGCCTTGTTCTAAATATTTTCCATCACCGCTATCTCCCTTTATTATATTAAATGTAGTAATAACTGATATAGGCAGGCTGGACAAAGACAGATTGATCAATGTTAAAATAAGATGCATAGCAACTTTAATTTACAATTTTATCAGAAACGAAATAAAAATTAACTGATGTAATGGAAAGGAAATTAAGAACTCCTGTTATCGGACTTTCATAGGTTAAAATAGACAGAAACAGAATAACCATGTAACAAGAATAAAACCTGGAAGGATACCAAACTAATTTTTAAATATAAAACAAAAGTAACAAGATGTTAAGGGAGATCCCTAAAAATATAAAAATTCTGTAATACAGCAGATTATTATGAAAGTAACACTGCACAGAAGGAAGTATAATAATAAGAATAAAAGTAAGGATTATTTTCAACAACAGTATTTTCTCGGATACACCGCGCCCTCGATTAAACCGCGCATTTCACTTTTGAAGAAAAAAAATTGAAAGTATTCACGACAAATTAACGACAGTTAAACCAAATTCAGTTCAGTTAACAAAAATTTGATCATGCTTCTCAGAATATTTGGGAATATCAAGTTTTTCGCAATCTCATAAATTTTGTGGTACTCATTTTCAGAACTGAAAATATAAAACGCAGAACTATACATTTATCATAATTGAACTTGATTCTGACATATGTACTGTCAATCGCAATTTAACAATCTTAACAATTGAAATACCTGAGCGGGAGATAATGGCATACGCTACCATCCTAAGAGTTATGGAGCAGGAAAATTAGGCAATGTTGCAAACTTAATTTCGAATAAGCTGCACACCCATATTTTTTTCGTGTATACTTCAGAAAAGTAGTGCGCGGGGTATTCGATGAAATACGTTAAATGTTTAGGAAGATCCCTAAAAATATATAAATTCTGTAATACAGCAGATTATTATGAAAGTAACACTGCACAGAAGGAAGTATAATAAGAAGAATAAAAGTAAGGATTATTTTCAACTACAGTATTTTCTCGGATACACCGCGCCCTCGATTAAACCGCGCATTTCACTTTTGAAGAAAAAAAATTGAAAGTATTCACGACAAATTAACGACAGTTAAACCAAATTCAGTTCAGTTAACAAAAATTTGATCATGTTTCTCAGAATATTTGGGAATATCAAGTTTTTCGCAATCTCATAAATTTTGTGGTACTCATTTTCAGAATTGAAAATATAAGACGCAGAACTATACATTTATCATAATTGAACTTGATTCTGACATATGTACTGTCAATCGCAATTTAACAATCTTAACAATTGAAATACCTGAGCGGGAGATAATGGCATACGCTACCATCTTAAGAGTTATGGAGCAGGAAAATTAGGCAATGTTGCAAACTTAATTTCGAATAAACTGCACGCCCATATTTTTTTCGTCTATACTTCGGAAAAGTAGTGCGCGGGGTATTCGATGAAATACGTTAAATGTTTAGGAAGATCCCTAAAAATATATAAATTCTGTAATACAGCAGATTATTATGAAAGTAACACTGCACAGAAGGAAGTATAATAAGAAGAATAAAAGTAAGGATTATTTTCAACTACAGTATTTTCTCGGATACACCGCGCCTTCGATTAATCCGCGCATTTCACTTTTGAAGAAAAAAAAATTGAAAGTATTCACGACAAATTAACGACAGTTAAACACATATACAGTTCAGTTAACAACAATTTGATCATGTTTCTCAGAATCTTTGGTAATTTCAAGTTTTTCGCAATCTCATAAGTTTTGTGGTACTCATTTTCAGAACTGAAAATATAAGACGCAGAGCTATACATTTATCATAATTGAAATTGATTCTGACATATGTACTGTCAATCGCAATTTAACAATCTTAACAATTGAAATACCTGAGCGGGAGATAATGGCATACGCTACCATCTTAAGAGTTATGGAGCAGGAAAATTAGGCAATGTTGCAAACTTAATTTCGAATAAACTGCACGCCCATATTTTTTTCGTGTATACTTCGGAAAAGTAGTGCGCGGGGTATTCGATGAAATACGTTAAATGTTTAGGAAGATCCCTAAAAATATATAAATTCTGTAATACAGCAGATTATTATGAAAGCAACACTGCACAGAAGGAAGTATAATAAGAATAATAAAAGTAAGGAATATTTTTAACTACAGTATTTTCTCGGATACACCGCGCATTTCACTTTTGAAGAAAAAAAAATTGAAAGCATTCACGACAAATTAACGACAGTTAAACACATATACAGTTCAGTTAACAACAATTTGATCATGTTTCTCAGAATCTTTGGTAATTTCAAGTTTTTCGCAATCTCATAAGTTTTGTGGTACTCATTTTCAGAATTGAAAATATAAGACGCACAACAACTATACATTTATCATAATTGAACTTGATTCTGACATATGTACTGTCAATCCGATCACAATTTAACAATGTTAACAATTGAAATACCTGAGCGGGAGATAATGGCATACGCTACCATCTTAAGAGTTATGCAGCAGGAAAATTAGGCAATGTTACCAACTTAATTTCGAATAAGCTGCACGCCCATATTTTTTGTGTATACTTCGGAAAAATAGTGCGCGGGGTATTCGATAAAATACGTTAAATGTTCTATTTATTCAGATGCCGTCCAATGTAATGATAATAACAGCAATGATAATAATTTTATGCTCGACCATGCCGAAATGTAGTAATTATACACCCGGTAGCAGCCCTTTAATGGACCTCATTAAAGTACACCTATTCATTAAAGTCCAGGTGTTCCACCAATCAGAAAATACCATTGTAGCAATATGAAAGCGCAAGTATCGATTATTCTCGGATATGCAATCGAAAGACAACAATGAATCAATAAATCACCTATATTTGAAATAAAGTCAGTTCTGTTACTATAATAATAAGCGTTAATTGTAAGTAATATTCAAATAAATTCAATTTGTCATCTCGTTTTTCAATGTCGAATTCAATTTCAAGGTTATATCAAGATTAATGTTTATTTTACTCTCTAGATTATAACAAGGTCAATGTCGACATTTGTTTCGCGGAAAAAATCAATACTTTCGCGTCTGCGCACATCTCACAATTTACGAGGTATTGCACAAGGTCAGTTCCGCTCCTCAGTCAGATAAGAATAACATGAATAATTATGAATAATTTCAATATACATCTTGATTACACAACTTTTAACAAAACAAACAAACAAATACAACCACACAGGCGTATACAAACTCAAATGTAACACCTGCAACAACTTCTACATAGGACAGACAGGCAGGTCATTTCAAACACATTACAAAGAACACATCACAGCCATAACAAAATTACAAAACACCTCCACATATGCAGAACACATCAGAAATGCCAACCACACCTACAGAGACATCAACACAGACATGGAAATACTGCACATCCAACCAAAAAGCCAGAAACTCAACACAGTAGAACAATATGAAATATACAGACACACGAAAACACATCCCAACGATATTCTCAACACACAACTCAATTTCAAAACACATACACTCTTTGACTCTACACTTCGAACACACCCACACGCCTCGCCAAGACCAAAAACGACCAGTTCCGAAGATGACCGAAAATAGGTCGAAACATGTTAACAAGGTATGTTAATAATATTTAACACAAGAAAGTTCTTATACATATTCCGAAATAATTTCAAGTTAGTAATATGGTCGAGCTAAAAAGTCGTATGAAACTTGACTATAATGGTAAGTAAGACGCTCGTAAGACTCGCTTGCGCTCGTTTCATAAACATACTCGCGTCTTAATTACTACCATTATAGCTCGTTGCATAATGTACTATTAAAGCTGTCTCATTATAGACTTCGAAAAATCCTTATACCCGTAATACACTACAGCGAGAACAAAGGAATACGTTCGTCGGGCTAAAGAAAATGCTTTCCTTTAGCACAGAGTTATGCTCGAACTGCGATATAGATGGCTTAAGTCAAGCAGCTACAGAACTGTTCAGAAATAGACTAGTTGTTCTTATGCAGTTTTACAAGATGCTATTGCTGGAGTAATAACTGTAACAGAACTTATGATTTTATTGTATCATAATGCCTGGAAAGTACGAACAGATTATGTGTTTGATATTGGAGAACGCTCCACCGAGCTGGAATGCTATCGTATGTTCACATTCTCACACAAGAGTCATTCTTCTGAAAGTGTAATTAGTATTATATAGGTCGTGTATTTGGAGCTACAGCAGGCAAGTCAATTCCACGCGTCACTGGCACAAAATAATAAATATCAGCGTAAGATATTTGGTTCACGCTGGAACGTGCACGGCATTCCAGGAATATTCAGCCCCAGAAAGTTCTAATACAGAGTTTCTAGAGCCGTGATTCCCACGGTTCGAGCAGCGTCCCACAATAACTAATTAAACAAGTGAATACGCTCCCGACGTACCCAATGTATGCGGTAAATTTCCGCCAGTCGGAAAGCGTATTAGTGAAGGGAGAAGAAGATAAATGAAACAATACTATATGGAGGTCAATTTTTTTTCGAAAGCAGTATCCTCGCCCCATTACAAGTTCGAGCATTAATGCGGATGCCAGTCACTTGTAAGATGCGCAGTGTATTAAATGCAGATACTTGCATATTTAACAAAATTGGTGTAAGCCTGTTTTCCATCATGACCATATGCAGTGACAAAATAAGTGCCCAGAATATCTCCTAATCTTGTGATTACACCCATATTTGCAGGATATTAAAGTTGTGTTTCTAGCCCAGATCACATATACAGGGTCATTCAAGAGGATTTAGGGAGCTTATTTCCGAAGACATTCTGAGCAAAAAATGTCATATAAACATATGTCCTAATCTCAATATTTTCAGAGTTATATATATAATTTATTTCAAGAAATAGTCTGCCCAGGCATCCTGGGTTGCCAAAAACACAGAATAACACACATATAAGAATAGTAACGATTACAGTAAAATAGATGAGTCAAATTGAAATGTGAACTAGGAGCTTAAGTTTAAGAAGTAATAAACTTGTACATATATATGTAACAATCACACACTAACGGATAGAAAGGGGGGGGATTATGATATTCCGTATAAATGATTTTTCAGAATTGCCACAGATCCTTTAATGGTTGAAGTAATTATTTTTGGAATGATGTCATGGATTCCAAATGTTTTGATAGTGTTTACAGTTGATCGTGGGATGGTGCCCCTCGCTCCGATCATTAAACCATGTACTTCCCAGGTGCCTTCCATCTGATATTTTTCTCGAAAATACGGAATAGTAGGCTCATAAATTTGTTGTTTTTCTTTGGTGACCTCGGATGGTTGGGTCTGGCTCATCTCAAATCTAACAGTTGGTCCAGTATAAAGCCTTCACTATTAGTCTTGTCTAGAGCCACGATATCCGCTCTTCTAATTCCGCCGCTTAGTAAAATATAATCTATCTTTAGTTTTAAGCGTAAAAAAATATTACAAATAGAGAGTGAACTATTCAGGAGTGTCATTTCTATAACTGGATAATGTTCTAAAGCTAAAAATAGGATGTTGTTAATTGGTTTGTACAGATTTTGTTTTTTCAATTTTTAACTAAAACTTACATCATTCTTACGCACTTATCACAAAAATTGTTACAAATCATACGACTTTAGGAACTTGATTCTTTACAACTTAATTATGCAGCCTCTACCCTCTCTTCATGTTATTTATCATCTCCAACATAGGCTGGGATAGTTTCCAATGATGTTATAAGAAGGGCTTAGGGATCCAGGCCTTTGGCCTCATCGAGCTCCTCATCTGCTAATGGGTCTCGGCTCTCTCAGGACTGAGGGAAGACGGCCTACCTGTCATCGTCGGATTCACATTTCCATACAGAACATTTCCGACTTTGACAATCATCGCATAGGTATATAGGGCACACAATGAGCCAAAGCAAGTCAAGTAGAAGGACTCTTTCTGGGTTCAGCCCTTGAAAAGCCAAACTAAAACTATTACTTGCACAACGAAAAGTTTAACTATTAACGAAGTAATTTCTTAAGCGAAATGTGACTCTTGAATTGCAAGTTTCCAAGACATACAGTCCTACAATCTATCAATGTCACCATATGATTTCATATGTTTCGACCCTTAAATTACACTCCAAAGAGGCATATATTCCGCATAGATGATGAAGTGAAATCCGCAATGCTGAAATGGTTTTTTCCGTTGACGGTAACCGACGCCTTTCCATACAATGGACGCACGTCTACGTGAATGCATATGGAGACTTCTTCTAAGATCTAAGGAAACCTAGTGTATGCATGTAGGCCCATCCTTGAATACTGATATTTCTATATCTGTCATACGTTTTATGCACCTTAATAAATCAATTTACATATCGGCTCGAACGGATTCCATTTGATCAAGTCTCGTATATAATATACTCATCCATTTAGTGCAAAACAGTGGTTATATATTTAGCACAGTGAACATAATCAATAAAAATTCAAATATCTAGGAGCAACAGTAAAAAATATAAATGACACTCGGAATGAAATTAAATGTAGAATAAATATGGGAAATGCCTGTTATTATTCGGTTGAGAAGATTTTATCATCCAGTCTGCTCTCAAAAAATCTGAAAATTAGAAACTTATAAAACACATATATTATCTGTTGTTCTGTATGGTTGTGAAACTTGGACTCTCATTTTGAGAGAGGAACAGAGGATAAGGGTGTTTGAGAATAAGATGCTTAGGAAAATAATTGAGGCTAAGAGGGATGGAGTTATACGTATTGTATTCTTCACCTAACATAATTAGGAACATTAAATCCAGACGTTTGAAATGGGCCGGATATGTAGCAAGTATGGGTGAATCCAGAAATGCATATAGAGGGTTAGTTGCGAGGTCGGAGGGAAAAAAAACCTTTGGGGAGGCCTAGACGTAGATGAGAGGATAATATTGAAATGGATTTGAGGGAGGTGGGATATGATGGTAGAGACTGGATTAATCTTGCTCAGGATAGGAATCGATGGCGGGCAATGAATCTCCGGGTTCATTAAAAGCCATAAGTAAGTAAGAACATAATCAATTCTGAAGAAATACAACTTTTCGGATCTATAAAAAGTTGTAGTATAATGTAATATGCATTCAATTGAATAGATAATGCAATAATGCTCTTCGAGAAGATACTCGTATGCATGGCAGAATGAAGTCAATAGTGTAGGGATTGTAACAAACCGAAGATCTCTGTCCAAACTCTGGTCAGTCCAAGTGGAACTTGGTGGTGCATATAGACGGTGTTGGCAAAGTTTCTGCCGTGTATTTCTCCATTTATCATCTTTTGTACAATGTAGATCCAAGTATATGCAATGCGCCGTCTATACGACCAAAGTGAATAGGAGCTTCGATGCATTAGTTCTAAAGGACGATTGGGTCAGTGATAATATCAAGAACCCGCTATTGTGAAAAAGAATGGGAAAGAATTATTACATGTAAGGAAGTCGGTAATATATTAAAAACTAAATTTGGCGAAAAGAGTGATACGAAAATCAAAAGAAATCACATCTCTGTGGGATTTTTAATATTATAGATACAAATGGAAGAAGAGAGAAGGTAGAATAAAAATTTAAATCGTATATTATCGCAAAATTTTAATAATTATTTTCAGCAACGTAGTATTATTTCTGTATTTCTTACGTTGATATAGAGAGAAAATGGAAAAAAAAACCTAATTGTGAAAGAAGGAAAAGAATTTCATCAACTGGATGCAATATGGCGAAATAGAAAAATGAAGACAAAAAGATAATAACGCCTGAAACTGCGACTCTGCAAACATGTTACATAGACTTGGTTTTATATTAATTACTGATAGGAAAAGAAAAATGCATATAGAGTGTTAGTTGGGAGGCCGGAGAGGAAAAAGACCTTTGGGGAGGCCGAGACGTAGGTGGGAAGATAATATTATGGATTTGAGGGAGGTGGGATATGATGGTAGAGACTGGATTAATCTTGCTCAGGATAGGGGCCAATGGCGGGCTTATGTGAGGGCGGCAATGAACCTCCGGGTTCCTTAAAAGCCAGTAAGTAAGTAAGGAAAAGAAAAAGCAACTCTAATGGATCTGAGAGCTTGAGAATATTACGAACAAGAACTTGAAAATCAAAACTTGACCAATAATAAACAAAGAGGTATGTTTAAAATGAAAACAAATGAATATACAGAATTCGGTACGCAAAAACAGCACGAGATTTTATAATACAAAGGAGGATCGGAAAGTAACGCACAACAGTTTTATTATTTTACGGGATACTATTTTGGTTAGGACGTTCAAAGTTGGCAGATAGTTAGTTGAAATCTTGCACTCCAGAGAGCAAATGATTCCATCGGATGTCACCCTGGCGGGACGAGCTGTAACTAATGAATAACAAATGGCGTGTTTTCTACATCGGTCACTTGTGAAGGGCAGCGAGCTGTAGTCTGTTTTTTTTTTTTTTTGCGAAAAACGAAAAATTCTAGTGATATCCACAGGGAAATATTGGAGGTGTATGGCGCTTGATTGCCTGCACCATAGCAACATCTCCACGTGGTGCCGGTTTTTCGAAGAAATCCGCCGAAGAAGCACGTTCGGCCGACCAGTGACCGCTGCAACACCATCCAATGTCAGAGGCATCATTAAGGCGTCAATCATCCACCCTACAGTCCAGGCCTCGCACCGTCTGACTTTTAACCTCCTCGGACCAATGAAGGAATTCCTAGGAGGACAACGCTTCGGTTCGGATGAAGACGTGAAATCAGTCGTGCGCGGGTGGTTATACACAAAAAAAAGTAGTTTTATGAACGAGGTATACTGAATATGGTGTCATGATGGGAGAAATATGTCGAGAAACTTGGACCCAATGTCGAAGAATAGGTAAAACCTGTAGCTTTCTTGTGCATTATTTCATTTTGCTTAACTATAAAATATGTTGCCACAAAAAACTTGTTGTGCGTTACTTTTCGATCCACTCTCGTATATGGGAAACAATCCTGAATAGGCTATCATGCAAGAAGTAAATTGGACGGAGTTACGTAATAAGAGACCAACCGCCAAAAACCTGTTTTCGAGATACTGATCATCGAAATAAGTCTCGTTTTTATTAAACATTTTATGCAAGATGTATTGTAACATTCATACTGTTACAAAAAATAGCACAAAATAATAATACTAAGAAAAGACTAATCGATTTTTAATAACGGACCATCATTTGATTTAATATTTCAAAATAAATAAATAAATAAGTGAGTGAGTGTGAGTGAGTGAGTGAGTGAGTGAGTGAGTGAGTGGATGGATGAATGAATGGAATGAATGAATGAATGAATGAATGAATGAATAAATAAATAAATAAATAAATAAATAAATAAATTTTTGCAATAAAGGAATTTTGCTTAGCTATACGAGTAAATAGCATCAAAATGCAGATTTCGCATTCTTGATTTTTTCCGAGTTAAATAATCCAGCCAAAAACAGATTTGTGCAAATATATTCTTTTTTAAATTGTCGATTGGTTTACTGTTGCGTAACTCCGTCCAATTGAAAACTGATGTCACCAATTTTACAGACATATCTGAAGAAGACGTCAACTAGAAAAGCCGACTAACAATCCAACAAAAGAAGGAGAAATACCTTTAATACAAAGGAAATCTTAAAAAGGGAGGATATACATAAGACATAGGATATATTCTACTGGCTACTACAGTTCATAGTACACGATTACTCGTCGTACAAACTTGATGGCCACATAAAACTACTAGTCTATGGTTCTTGTCAGGACTACAGCATATCATCGTCATTAATGAACCTTTTGTGGTTTCTTCTCAACACAAACGTAATGTAACAAAGACTCCGTGGTCAATATGAAATCTATTGTTTTCTACAAAATAATCTGCACGCATGAAGTACGTATATTGTTTCCATGTCAACCGTCTTGTCTGCAAAAACAGTCTCATTATGAAGGTAAAGCCTTTGTATCTGGACACAGTTTCGAATTAACAATTTATGAGCAACAAAGAACATCCAGATAATCTGGTGCATCAAAGTATCAATAATTCAATACATTTACTGATACTCATTACCAGCAATGTTTACAAAAAGCAAACTTACACACAGACTTGTCACAATCCTAGCACAAAGTGATGATAATATAAGTCTAGGTCGTCTCTTGCGTAATGTTCATCTTTAAGTTTGATATTTTGTAAGATTTTAATGGTTTTCTTTAGTTTGGCAATGCAATTTAGAGGATGTTATGGTTATTACTGCGTATTGTGAGCATGTGACAAACAATATAAAATGGAAGTGATAAAGTTTGAGATTAGAGTCCTTCTAAAGTACTACTGGAAACAAGATTATATAGCTGCTATCGCAGCTCGAAGAATATGTGAAGTTGAATGAGAAGGTGTTGTTAGTTGAATGTGTAGCACAACGATTGTTCCAGCGTTTCAATAATGGAGAAGGAGTTATTAGAGATTTACAACGTTCTGAAAGAACTAAGGTACGGAATATTGAGAATAGACGTAATGTTTTGCAAGAAAAGTCACAAAAAGACATTCACAGGTTATGAGAAGAACTTGATGCTTCAAAAAATAGCTACAATAAATTGCCACATTAAAATGGAGTCTATACTTCCATATCTTACAATGTTAAATTCCTCAATTTTCGGTACAATTTTGTCAGAAATTATAAAAGATAAAAATGTAGAGAAAATAGGGCATATACCGTATAACATACCTTTATATATACAACCGGATAAATAAATTTAAAATTTCACTGAACGGTTGTCAAAAAAAATTGCATAAGAATTACTACAAATTATTTTTTATTTTTGTTGAAGATACAAATAATCTTAATTTTTTTAACCTACTGTGTAAAATGCCATCACATTGATATTGTGTATGAGCGTATTCCGAATCTCACCGGTGAGCAATCCGATGGCATCACGGTGTTCCGAATTCCACCGATGACGTCATTGATGCTCCACCGGTGTCGCACCGGTGCCATCAACTTGCATAGGTGGTGGCAGTCTCCATCAGCCGCCATCAGTGAATCTGATTGGTTCTTGTATAGAGCGGGAATTAGCAGACGAATAACATCGTGCACTGTTGTGTCATGGCGGTGTGTTCTGCTTAGGTTCTGCTGTATTGTTTGTAATGAGCACAACGTAAAAACAATATGTTAACGAACATGTCAACGGACCCGTTTTTACTACCGGTTCAAGAAATAAATTGTTTATGCTATCTTTTCTTTGAACGAGATGGGAGTACGAAAATTTCGCAAAATTTTGCTAGCGTAGCACAGACAACAACTTGTACAGTCGCCATGACAGCCATCGATCCTTCCAGCAGTTTTGTTCCTTATTTCGATGCAACGTGACGTCATTGATGCCACCGGACAGGTGAGATTCGGAATATGCTGTATTAATTTAAGCCTTCTGGGTACAATACTTTCTGAGAAAAGTGCGCCAATTCACAAAAATAAGAAAGTACAGAAAAATGTTGTCAAAGTTTTCATATCATGAAATGTTAAATTCCTCAATTTTGGGAGCACTTTTCTCAGAAGTAATAAATGTTACAAATATAGGAAAAGTAGGGCATATGTAACATACTTTTTTGTATAGAATCGTCTAAATAAATTTAAAATTCCACTGAGCGGTTGCCATAAAATTTTTTTTCATTGATAACATTTTTTGCACTAAGAATTACTACAATATGTTTTTGCTGAAGATAGGGCTAAAAGCTGAAAATTAAAAGAAATAAAATCATGTCATTTTACACATATTAAACTACCTACCGAAAAACGATAAAAACCAAAATTTCATTTTTTTTGTCAAAATTCGGTGTACAGACTCCCCTTAAGATGCTTACAAAATCATACAGAAGTTATAGATCTGTGCCTCATGAATTTTGACATGATTAGGCTAACGCAGAGTTGAGATCTGTCGTCAGTTTATTACCAACAACTCAAAACAACAGCTCGATCCCCATCAGCTTGTCAAAATCTTAGTTAAATAAAATCTGTTCGGCCCCTAAGTAATGTTATGTACCTATCTAGTGGAATTTTGCACGTGTTTTCACTGAGAATTGTTCCAAACGGACGTACAATCGATGCGGATCTTTACTGTGAACAGCTAGAATTATTTAACGAAGTTTTGGGGGTCGCCCGGCAATAGTTAATTGAAATATAATAAGTCCTGTAACAGGACAATGAGACACTGCATACCGTTCGAACAACCATGGAAAAAAATCCAGGAATTGGGGGCAATCGAACTCGTATCACACCAGGCATATAGCACTGATCTTACGCCTTACGATTACCATTTGTTTCGTCCAATGACTCACGTCCTGCCTGGAAGAATTTTAAAAAACTTGGAAGCCGTTGAAATGGTTATCTTATCAACGAATTCTTCGCATCAAAAACCAGAAAATGCTACCGTTACGGGATATCAAACGTCGCTGAAAGGTGGCTCAAGATCATAATTATAATCTAATGACTTTTTTACTTTGAAGATTGGATTAATGTCTTGTCACAAAACACACCACCTAAAATGTTGCTCCAAAACCGACATTACTGAACAGAACTTTGTAGGTACGGTGCAGTGCCGTACTTATTATGAATGTGATTGTGAACCAATCAGTATTACATAGGCCTATAGTATTAACCATCTTATTTCTTCTCTCCTTCCATTGCGATTCCAATTGTTCAAATCGTGTCCAGTCGTTTTTTTGTAAGTCTGGCTTTCTTATTGGAGCTCGAATGTAAGTAACCACCCGCAAGTTCTGGGATCAATCTCCTATCTAGCATTATTTATATTGACAAGAAGAAGAATAAGAAGAAGTAGAAGAATAAGAAGATCTATACCCTAAACTGGAGAATTAGCACGGTAGCTTTGAAGAGTGCCGTTACGGTTACGATCAAATTTAACTAAATACACAATGTTGCCAACATAAGAACATGACTTTGGTCTGTGGTGTCATTAGAAGGAGAAATTTGTTTCTTTTTCTCTCTACCTCCTTCGTTCTGAATATTACTGTTGATTGTAGGAATATAAATACAAAGTATAAGCAGCACTGAAAAAAGACAGAAAAATTAAAGTATATATAGTTAATCGGTTGGTATATTTTATATTTATAACTCTCTTGGTTTTTTTTTATATATTCCTTTGTTAGTAAATAATTTTTATATTAATAATTTGTTCTATTATTGCGGGGGATAAGCTCTATAACATACTTTTATAATTTTTATTATCTTTTATTAGTGTTGGTTTTATAATAACTATCATTTTAAGTTTGTTAAAATTGTATTTTCTCAGAGTTTTGATTTGTTTAATATTTAATTATTTTATTGGAATTTTTTCCACTGTTACTCTCATCTATTTCAATTATTTTTCCCTGGACCACAAATTTGTTTGGACGAAATTTCTACATAGAAGATTAAGACAGATTTTACAAGCGATCTCCAGTTACTAACAGTATGGTCATCATAATTGTGTGTCCATTTTATCTGAAACTAAAATTTTTCTCGCATTTTCTTTTGTTTCATCACAATCGAATGGGTTTATCTCTTCGGTATCGATGTTTCTAGTCGGTCATAGTCTTTATGACAGTTTTTGTTTTGTAATATTGATAAACAATAATACAATTAAAGCGGTGAATAATTTCATGGCCCCTAATTCCCCCCCCCCCGTAAAAGGCTAGGTATTTTCTCTATGTCACAAATAAAACTGCAACGCGGTCATAATTACGTACTTAACGCTTTGGCGAACATTAACCGGAAATTTACTTTCCGTTATTTAAATGATATTTCGTGAAACACACCTTTTTTCCCTTTATTTCGTTATCATAACCTATTTTAAGATCTTATTACACATGCATTTTCTTTCAGTGCA